>NC_091473.1:55035949-55253449 GCF_036971445.1 Narcine bancroftii
GCTGGATGGGTCACGTCTCCAGAATGGAGGACCATCGCCTTCCCAAGATCGTGTTATATGGCGAGCTCTCCACTGGCCACCGTGACAGAGGTGCACCAAAGAAAAGGTACAAGGACTGCCTAAAGAAATCTCTTGGTGCCTGCCACATTGACCACCGCCAGTGGGCTGATAACGCCTCAAACCGTGCATCTTGGCGCCTCACAGTTTGGCGGGCAGCAACCTCCTTTGAAGAAGACCGCAGAGCCCACCTCACTGACAAAAGGCAAAGGAGGAAAAACCCAACACCCAACCCCAACCCACCAATTTTCCCCTGCAACCGCTGCAATCGTGTCTGCCTGTCCCGCATCGGACTTGTCAGCCACAAACGAGCCTGCAGCTGACGTGGACTTTTTACCCCCTCCATAAATCTTCGTCCGCGAAGCCAAGCCAAAGAAGAAGAAAGAAGAAATATCACAATAGCTGCTGGTCTGAGGATTGAATGCCAATTATTGGTCATTTTCTATTATTCCCGCTACTTTGTATCATGGCTCTGTAATTCAACAAATACCAGATAGACCTGTTGTATCCAATCTATAGTCAAGGAGACAGACAAGCCTTTTTTTTTTAGCTCATTTACTCCATGAACAAGGCAGCTCACAAGTCCCTTTCCAGCCTAGTTTTACTGAGCTGATGGTGGGGTTACCTGATAGGTCTAAATGCTTTTTGACCATAAATGGGAGGCAGGGACCAGGTTATGATTCTTGGGAGACTTTTTCCAACAACTATCAGATTCTTGATTCTCCTCTTACCACATTAATAATAAACTACACCAGTGCGAGAAGCCTGTCTGCTCTATTATATCACCATTTCTATTTCATGGTTACTGTGAATATTTAGTATCTATCCATCTTTTGTATTAATTTAAGGTGTACCATCGTAGTCATTTTTTTGTTCATAAAAGTACCTGATTGGCTGCAGGAAAAAATAATCTGAATCAGGATTTATTGTCATGAACAAGTCATGAAATTCGTTGCTTTGTGGCTGCGTCAGAGTGGAAATATTCATATTATAACCATCTTATGACATTACTATATATATTAAAAAAAAGATGATAATAAGAATAATAATGATGGACGACAAGTAAGGCAGTGTCTTTGGTTCATTGATTATTCAGAAATCTGATGAGAGGGGATGAAGATGTCCATGTGCCGTTGAGTGCTTGTCTTTAGGCTCTGTACCTCTTTCCCAATGGTAGCAGAGTGAAGAGGGCACGGCCTTGGTGGTGGGGGTCTTTGAGGATGGAGGATGGGTTTTTTTAAGATACCACCTCATGTAGATCTCCCTGATGGAGTGAAGTCTGATGCCTGTGATGTAGCAGGCCAAGTTAACAAACCTCTGGAGTTTTTTTTTCTTGTCCTGAGAGTTGGTGCCTCCATACCAGGCAGTGATGCAACCATCCAGAATGCTCTCCTTCATACACCTGTAGAAGTTTACAAGAGTCTTCAGTGATATACCGAACCACCTCAGACCTCACAAAGTACAACATGAAAGTTCCAGGAAAAATCCCCAGAGATGTTGACACCCAGGGACTGGATCATGTTCCTCTGCCTTCCTCCTGAAGCCCACAATCAACTCCTTGGTTTTGCTGATGTTGAGTGCAAGGTTGTTATCATTGCACCATTCAACGAACTGATCAATCGCCCTCCTGTACTCTTCCTTATTGCTCTTTATGATTCTGGTGTTAACTGTGGTGTCATCTGCAAACTTGTAGATGGCATTGGAATTGTGCCTGGCCACACAGTCATAGGTGTATAATAAGTAGAGGAGAGGGCTAAGCACACATCCTTGGGATGCGCCTATGTTGATGATCAGTGAGGAGGAGAAGTTGTTCCAATTTGTACTGACTGTGGTTTTCCAATGAGAACATCAAGGATCCAATTGCAGATGAGGGTACTGAGGCCTAGAGTTTGTAGCTTCTTGACCAGCACTGAGGGAATAATGGGATTGAAGGCCAAGGTGTCATCTGTGAAGAGAAGCCATATGTATGAATTGTTGTTTTCAAGATGATCCAGAGCTGAGTGGAGAGCCAGCGATAATTGGATCTGCTGTGGAGCGATTGTGATGATAGGTGAATTGCAGTGGGTCCAGATCTTTACTTAGGTACGTGTTAATTCTAGCCATGATTAGCTTCTCAAAGCATTTCATCACAGAAGAAGTTAATGCTATTGGGCGGTAGTCATTGAGGCTGTCCTCTAGGGATAGGAGTGGACAATGAAATCCTCAGGTCAGCTTCACCTTTCAATAAGATCACAAATGATCCGATTATTAGTTCCATTTAACTTTCTATGCTGGGTCCCAGATCCCTTAATTACCTTGTCTTCCAAACTTCGGTTTCTATCAGCATTGGTTCATCTCTCCATGGTGCAGAAATCTAAAGAATCTCCTATCTTGAGACTGCCTTATGATAACAAGTGAGCTTTGTCCATTTGTTACTCAGCACAAATACACTCAGTCATGCTCCATGCTCTCTCTCTCTCTCTCACTCTCTCTCTCTCCCTCTCTCTCACTCTCACTCTCTCTCTCGCTCTCTCTCTCTCTCTCTCTCTCTCTTTCTCTCTCTCACACACACACACACACACACACACACACACATGAATGCACATGCGTATATACACACATAGGCACATGCATCCACGCACAGACAAACACACTCACACAATTATAGGCACATAGAATCACATACAGACATACAGTATGCATGCAAGCATGTATACAAACAAACATGGTCATTCATACATAAATACAGCACACAGACACATATATTCACAGACATACATACACATTCATACAGTATACTCAATTACATGTCCATTTGCACATAGCTGCACATACATCACTGCCCACAGCTTTTGCATGCCTCTCTTACTCAATAACCTTGCAAATCTTTCACTGGTGAAACTTTTGTTTCTAGTCTAACCTATAACAATTCATTCAGCATGGATTGGGAACTGATGCTGGGACCACCAGAATATTTTTTTTCTCAGCTGTCATTATGTATAGTTCACACTAAGAGCCCCTGACTATTCAGCTTATTGGGCTTATTTCAATCCCCAAAGTGGAGTGTACATTTTGCAAATGTTTCTTAGTCGAGTTTAAGATTGTAATCTGACAACTCCGATGTGAGCCATCTACTTATGATGATCCAGGCTGTCATTTTGTAATGTAACTACTCCTCCCCTTCTTCTAGACACCATCCCCACCTCCCTCATCATCCCCTTGCCAGCTTCACTGTTGACCCAGATCTATTGTGGAATGCATTATTGCAGTCTGATTTCTGACTCATCCAAGAGCACTGTCAATTATAGGCTCTTCACAAGTGGCATCTCATCTGTTCTCATGAATTGCCATTTTTAGAACATTAAATTTGTTCAATCCTATACGCAGAAGCCAATGCAGGGGCTGACTGATTGGAAGAAATAGGCTAAAGGTGGAGGACAAAAGCCTTGTATTCAATAAACAAGAAGGCTGGAATCCTTGAAAAAATTCATCAAGTACGAAGTTATTGCTTCCAGCACAATTGGTACTATTTCTTTGTTAGAGGAATAACTTCATTAATTTGCATAAACATGATTCATTTCGCACAAAGGATCAGAGGAGCATTATCCCGTACATTCCTTTAGGATTTGGAAAAGAATTGTCTCATTATAGCTGTCAAAATTTCCTTATTTTTAAATCCTGTTACCTCTGTGGATGTTCTTGTTCCCTACTTTGATAGAACAATTGCCTCTGCAGAAAATCAGTCTGTAATTGCCACAGCCATTAATCCATCCATGTAATGTTTCAAATACCAATCCATATCATCCCCATTATGAGGTTATTCCGCACATAGACTGGGACTCTCATTAGGTAAAAGGACTGAATGGGTTGGAGTTTATCAAATGTGTACTGGAAAGTTTTCTACATCAATGTGTGGAAGTACCAACAAGAGAAGATGCAATACTTGATCTTCTTTTAGGGAACCAGGCAGGCCGAGTGGCAGAAGGTCTGTATTTTGGGTCCAGTGACCATAATATCATTATGGAGAAGGATAGGTCTGGTCCTTGAGTTGAGGTCTTGAATTGGAGAAAGGCCAATTTTGAGGAAACAAGGAAGGATCTCAGAAGAGTCAAATGGAATGTTATTTTCTAGCAAGGATGAATCCACCAGGTGGAAGGCCTTCAAAGACAAAATTTTGAGGATGCAGAGATTTCATGTTCCTACCAGGAATAAGGACAAAGTTAACAGACATAGGGAACCTTGGTTTTCAAGGGATATTGGAGAGCTAGTTAAAAAAAAAGGAAGGGGCAAAATTATATAGGCAACAAGGAGCAAATGAGCTACTTACAGAGTACAACAAATGTAAGAGAATGCTTAAGAAGGAAATTAGGAAGGCAAAAAAGAAGACATGAAGGTGTTTTGGCAGATAATGTGAAGGAAAATCCAAAAGGCTTCTACAAGTATATTAAAAAATGAAAGGATAGTAAGGGTCAAAATTGGACCACCTAGAAAATCAGAGTGGTCAATTATATGTGGAGCCTAGTGAAATGGGGGAGATCTTAAACAATTTTTTTTGCATTGGTTTATGCAGGAAACTGGCATAGTGAATAAGGATGGAAATTTAGGAGAAGGAAGTGCTTGCTGCCTTGTATCGAACAAAGGTATACAAATCCTCTGGACCAGAAATGATATTCCCCTGCACATTGAAATTGCAGGGCCCCTCGCAGATATATTCAAAATGTCCTTATTCACAGGGGAGGTGCTGGAGAATTGGAGGATGGCTCATGTTGTCCCGTTGTTTAAGAAGGGCTCCAAGCGAGATTGCATCTGCTGTGGATTGATTATGACAATAGGTGAATTGCAGTGGGTCCAGATCTTTACTTAGGTACATGTTAATTCTGGCCATGACCAGCCTCTCAAAGCATTTTATTAAGATTAAACCAGGCAATTATAAGACAGTGAGCCATATGTCAGTAGTATGTAAATTATTTGAAGGATTTCTGAAAGAAATAGTTATTTGACCATCATCACCTGATTAAGGACAGTCAGCATGGATTTGTGCACAATAGGTCATGTTTAACAAATCTTGTAGAGTTTTTTGAGGAACTTATCAAGAAGGTTGAAGAGGGAAAGGCTGTGGATGTTGTCTACATAGACCTTAGTAAGGCCTTTGACAAGGTTCCCCATGAGAGATTGGTTCAGAAGGTTAGGACATTAGGTATTGTAAGGTAAAACATCATGAGATGGGAATGTGTAGGGAGTTACCCTGTACAGGGCAGTAACAAGAAGGGGAGGTGTCCTTGTACTCCTGTTAGGTAAAACATCATGAGATGGGACCGGAGAAGGAGTCACCCAGTACTAAGGAGTAACAGAATGCATCCTTGTACTTACAAGATAAGAGAGACATTGATGGATTGAGAGGCAGGAAGCTAGCAGGGAAAGGATAGCAACAGTTTTAGTCATTGGACAAGTAATGATATGATGATGTTCTAAGCATGTATCCAAGGGTATAAAAAATCACCATTTTGCTGATAACGGCAGAATGCATTCTCCGACTAACTTTGTTAGTCGCAAGTGTTACAATCCGGTAATAAAGAACAAAGAACCCTGATTTCGACTCAACCTGGTGTTTGTCTCACTCATTCATGAACAAAGCAGACCTAACAGTATGCATAGTGAGGTTGCAAACTGGATCTGAAATTGGCTTGATGGAAGAAAATAGAGAGTGGTGGTGGATGGTTGCTTCTCAGACTGGAGGTTTGTGCTGAGTGGTGTGCCTCAAGGATCTGTGTTGGGACCATTATTGTTTGTTATCTATATAAATAACCTAGATAATAATGTGGTGAAATAAATTGGATAAATACATGGATAGGAAGGGTCTGGAGGGTTATGGAATAAGAGTAGGTCAGTGGGTTTAGCTTGTTTTATTGGTTGTCACAGACCAGAAGGGTCTAATGGCCTGTTTTTCTGTGCTGTAATGTTCTATGGCTCTATTGAGGAGTTTGCTATAGGATGTGGCATGAGAACACATTGTCCCAGAATGTCCATTATTTCTCAAAAGGTTTCTTTTAAAATGTTCAAGACTCCTTTATATACTGAGTTTTATAAAACTAAACAATGTAATAATCATCATTTTTAATATTTGATGCCATCATATTCAGTGCTTTTTAAGAATGAATTGAGCCTGAATGCCATACACATTTAAGAATACATTTAAAATTGAATTTTAAAAAATTGCTTATGGTGAATATCAGAACCAAAAAGTGAAAATACTGGAAACACTCAGCAGATTGGGCATCCTCTGTGAAAAGTGAGACAGTTAATGTCAGAATTCATGAAGATCAGTCCATTCGCTGTGACCAGAACCCTCTCTTAATCCAATTCATTCATATCTTATGGATTCAAAGCTGGTGAAATTTTCCTTTTCTTTTTGAAAGTTAGATTTAGTGCCTTGTAAATGATTGCAGTGATGCAGAGGCAGCACGCTTGTGTCAGCAGGTTGCAGGTTTATGTCCTATCTTACAGTCTTGATTTTGTTAATCTAGGCTGACACATTAGTGCGCACCTTAGGAAGGGCTACACTATTGGAGACATTAGGTTAGAACAACAGCCCAGAAAAAAAACCCACTGTTCGCCAAAATGCTAAAAGACTGCTGTTTTTAATATATTATTTGTTCTTCTCCTGTTCACTCTTAGGTGATGACTGGGAGATCATTCCTATTAATGATTGAAGATGGTGGTGGTGTACCTTCCTGATGTGCTCCAGTGCTTGTGGTGAGTGAACTCAGCACAGATGTGGAAGCAACCTCCTACATTGTGAATGAACTAGCATAAAGGAAAATTGAACATGATGTCAAGGTGTCAGGGAATTTCACAGAAGAGAAACAGATGTTCCCAGCCCATTATGTTCATTTGTTCTGAGTGCAATTATTATCAGATTTGTCTTTTGAAAAAAATAGAATGAACTGTTCTTCATTCCCACCTCGCATTCTTCATTATCAATTTCTATTTTAAAACATTTGCATGTTTACATGTAGATGCTTACCTGAATCAGTCCATCATTGAAGTGATTGCTCATAGATTCATTTCAGAATGCTTAATTGTGTTATCTCAAGCAGTTTTGCAGCAGTGACTGGAAATACATCAGCTGCTAGGGATGAGGTAAAGGTTCTGTTCAAGAATCAAGATTCTTTAACATCCATCATTCTATTAACAAACTTTAACTGTGCAGCCTCATAATAATTTTGAAAATGTGGCAACTGAAGACGTCCTAATGCATATTTTCAAGTCAACCTTTTGCAAAGCTACTCACATTAATTTTCTCTTCCATTAAAAATTTCCTCACCGCATTCAAATCCTGAAAAAAAAAACTCTTTGGAAGCAAATATAGAATTGACTGAAATAAATACTGAATACGTGGAAAAATATTCATTTTAATACAGTTTACTCAACCTACTAATGTTAATGGAAGATCCTTCCATTTAACCAAATTCATTTAAATCTTTTTCAATAACAGCACATAATTTAATTTATATAAAGATTGATAATCTGCAATTACTCCTAAATATTTAATTTTATTAGACCATCTTAATTTTATAATATGTTTACATGCTTCATAATTCCCCTCCGAAACTGGCAATATTTTGTCCCAATTTACCTTATACCCAGATAACACAACAAATTGAATCAAACATTCTTGTAAAAACCTCAAAGAATGTTCTGGATGTGTCAAATAAATCAATACATCATCAGCAAATAAATTAATCTTATATTCATCATTTGCTATTTTTATCCCTTTAATATTATCATTCTGTCAAATTACCTGAGCTAATGGCTCAATGGCCAATGCAAACAAGGTTGGTGACAATGGACAACCTTGATGAGTTGATCACATTAATTTAAAGGGCAAAGAAGTCTGGCCATTCGTCACCACCCTAGCAATCAGATTTTTATATAGTGCTTTAACCCAACCCAAAAAAGAGGGCCAAAATGAAACTTCTCCAACACCTTAAATAAAAAATTCCACTCAACCCGATCAAATGCTTTTCCCGCATCAAGTGCAACCACTTGGTTGGGTTGCTGTCTCGATGCATTGATGGGCTAAGGTGGATCAAGCCTGTATTTCTGAATTTCTGAATCTGAAGTTCATCAGTTTATATATAAATAGAATTTGCATTTATTGCAGGGATATAATATGCCGGTGTTAAAGCATTTATTAAAGATATGGATTATAGAAATGCTGTTATAGGCACAAACGGGAGATTATCAATTCAAACTCCATTATATCAAAATCATCTTATTTATTTTTCAATATTTAATAGATATTTAAAGGTATGGCATTCTGATGGGATAAAAGTGATTCAGGATTGTTTTGAAGAGGGACAGTTTCTTTCTTTTAACTGGTTGAGGGAAAATATGGAATACCTGTAAATTCTTTATTTGTGTATTATCAACTTTGAGCTTTGATAAGGAATAATTATGGAAAGGATATGAGTTTACCTGAGTTAACGAAGTTTGAATCTTTGATTTCTTTTGCATCAAAAAAAGGGCTTTATTTCAGATATGTATAAGTTGTTACAAGAGAATATGGATAAGCTGAATTTTGAGAGATCTAGAAATAAATGGGAAAGTGATTTATCTTATGATATACGCCAGGAAGATTGGGAGGTTATGTGTTGTGAAGGGATAACTGAACTGATTAATGTAAGATATAGTTTGTTTAATTATCATTTTCTGTATCAGTTATATTTGACTCCTGAGAAATTGAAAAAAATATGGATTTAGTGATTCAGATTTGTGTTTTAGATGTGGGTTGAATATTGGAACTTTTTTTCATGTAGTCTTGTCTTGTGATAAGGTACAACCATTTTGGGAAAAAAATTAGGGTGTTTTTTGAGAAATTATTTAAGATTAAATTACCGTTAAACCCAGAGATTTTTTTTGTTGGGTTATATGGTTTCTTTGACTGGTTTGGGGGTTGGACAAGTTTCAGATAGCTTTTGTTCATTTAGCATTATCAGTGGCATGGAAATGTGTAGCGATTACTTGAAAAGATAATGTGGAAATTAATATAACTTGTTGAATTGAGATCTTGTATTTATATGGAAAAAAATAACATATAATATACATGATAATTATTCCTTTTTTGTTCATATGTAGTCACCTTATTTAGAGTATATAGGTTTAGAAAAATGTTATGTTGTTTATTCACATTTGTAATTATTTGTAATATTTTGTATTTTTTTACTCCCCTTGCAGAGCTGGCTAGGTGGAGGGGGGATTGTTTGATGATTTGTTATTATATTTTTCATGTAATGTTTTTTATATTATTCTTAATAATTTTAAATAAAGTTTAAAAAAATAATCAAGATTCTTTTATTGTCATGTAACAAAGCAGGTGCAATACTATACCAAACTATCTTTCGTCTGCTATAAGGCAGAAAAATTCACCATCAGTAGAAATTGTCGGCACCTCTTGCAGTCAATGAAAGTGAAGCAAAAGAGAGTCCCCCCAGAGTTATCGAGTGTCCGTGGGTTCACCTCCAGCACTCCCACAGCCTCCACAGCCACACAAACTCCACTCCAAACCATCGGCAACCTCAGCTCCAGATCCAAACTTCCAACACGATCAGGAAGCCTTCAATGCCCCCGGCACCCACTTGTATCCTGATTCCAATAACTGGTACCTCTTCAGTCAGTTTTGAGCCAGTAATATTAGTTGGTGTAATGTTAGTCATAGTCAGTAATGATGAAAGGTCATTCTGATTGTTGGTGATTTTCACACACAGTGTAGGGTATCTACCCCAGCACAGCACTCTATCTTGAGACCCGCTGCACATTCAATCAGTGGTAGATGTCTGAATATCCTGCTGTAGGCCTCTCTACCAAAAGAGGAAAATCTGCCAGTTGTGGTTTTACTTAGAACTTATGTGACTTTTCCATTTTGAAGTGTCTCCTTTCCTTCCAGGAGTGGCTGTTCACACAGGAATGACCAAAACTCCAAATGTCCATATCACACTGAACGTTTAGACAGAATACCTGAAGGGTGGTAATTAAGGAGGCAGGACTAGGAGCTAAAATATTGGAACAGGAATGATTCCTTATTCCCATTCGGATCTTTTTACACAGACTGCGTTCCATGAAAATGGCAATAATTTCCTGGAACACAGCAGTTGTGTAAAAAACATATGTGACTGTTCACTTCTTTTTCATATTGTGGTGGTACACCACTGGCCTACTGCAGACAGCAACCTCTGTATGTGCAGGAGTGTAAAGGGACAGGAAAACACCTGCCCGGCTGCCAATCAGTTGGCCTGAATGGATCAAGCCCCACCTGTTCGGGTGTCAATCACCCTCCGGGATATGAGCCTGCGCCGGCCTCCCGAGCCCTCACACTGAGTTGCTGCAGTCACAACCAGCCTGGCTCTGTGGAAGTCTTTGTGGATTAAAGCCTGTTGTTCAGCTTTTTACCTTGTGTGTGTCTGATTCTGTCTAACAGCACACCACACATATCTCTTGAACCTTTGCTGTTTTCTGCGGGGCATGTTATGCAAATCATGTTCTGTTCTCACTGAATCACAATGAAGCTTCTATCTACATGTTTTCCTGTGGGTTTAGGTTTCTCCTTGTTGACAGGTTGAAACAGCAGCACCGGTTATTTGTTGCAGCTTTGGACTGCGTGCTGTTACATTAGGTTCCTTCTTGAAAAACAGTATGTCTGAAGCTGCACTCCATTCAATACTGATGGTCCACGAGTTTGTTAAGGATGCTCTGTAAAGAAAAATATTACTGAAAAAGAAGCAACTAATCTGTAAAACAAGGTTGTACATTTAATGACAAATAAATTGAAATGTTTCCCCCACCCCCTCCAAATATTGCCACTAAAATAGAATAAAGAAACTTCCAGTTGTCTAGGAAGTGGTTTAAGCTCACCAGCCAACACCTAGCCCTGCACACCAGCCCCCCACTCCGAACTTGACAGCTCCCCCTCCATCCACCTACTAGTGGTCTTTGTTAAATAAGTGGTCATTAAGTGAAAAAAGGTTGAGAATCACTGTACTAATACATATAGCACTTTGATTCCTGAAGAGTAAGACCCACTGTTGCGGCATCTGGAGCAAGAGATTGCCCTGTGTGTGCTCATTTACATATAACATAACATAACATAACAATTACAGCACGGAAACAGGCCATTAGGCCCTTCTAGTCTGCACCAAACCAAACACCCCTTTCTAGTCCCACCTCCCTGCACAATGCCCATAACCCTCCATCTTCTTCTCATCCATATACCTGTCCAACCTTTTCTTAAATAATACTATTGACTCCGCCGCCACTATTTCTCCCGGAAGATCATTCCACACGGCTACTACTCTCTGAGTAAAGAAGTTCCCCCTCATGTTACCTCTAAACCTCTGCCCCTTAATTCTTAACTCATGTCCTCTTGTTTTAATCTTTCCTCCTCTTAACGGAAATAGTCTATCCACATCCACTCTGTCTATCCCTTTCATAATCTTAAATACTTCTATCAAATCCCCTCTCAACCTTCTACGCTCCAAAGAATAAAGACCTAATCTGTCCAATCTCTCCCTATACTCTAGATGCTTAAACCCAGGATACTCCTGTATCTATTTCCCAACGCAAGCAATTTTCGTTGAACATAGCACAGGAACAGGGCCTTGATGTCATCATTTCTGTACCAAACTGGAGTCTGTAGTATTAAAGGTGGTGGCAGGATCTATGGACACTCGATGACTTAAACTCTGCTGCTTGCACATGATCAATATCCCCCCCATCCCCTACTTATTCATAATCCATCTGGAAGCCTTTTAGCTTTTACTTTTGTATCTGCCTCCACCACTGCATCTGGCAGCCTGTTACTATACACCCACCACTCTCTGTGTTTGAAGAACTTACCTCGCACATCTCTCAGTGAAAGCATAGCTTTCGTGTCAGGGATCATCCATTTAAGATGAAGTTTCTTTTCTCAGAGAGTCATAAATCTTTGGGCCCTCTCCCCTAGAACCACTAAAATTGTAATGGCACTGATTTACCACAGCTTACAAACAAATAAAGAATACAATCCCTCGTTTCTTTCAGCGCACCATGAAGTCAACTTTCTTTTCTTACTTACCAGACACAACATTACATTCTAGAGGGCTTTTTAATGCACAAAAGCCACATTATCGCAGAGGACAGAAAAGGTGGATAGCGTAGCCCTTTTATGAAGCCCAGAGCAGGGCGTTGGCTTCCCAGGGCATAAGGGGACTGGATGTGCAGCACAGGAGTGGCCGCCCTGTGACAGCCCAGCTTCCCTGCTGCCTGACAGCCCCACCACACATTTGCCTGTGAGTGGAAAGAAAAAGGTTTGAAAACCACTATTTTAATCGAAACTAATCGATTCGTTATGTGCACAGTTTCATGACTCCAAAGGAAACCAGCCAATAACAATTTTTCTCAAGCAAAATATTTCAGAAACAATTTGATCTTGAGCAGTGGTTTTCAGCCTTCCTTTCTCACTCACGTATCACCTTAAGCAATCCCTTACCAATCACAGAGCACTTATGGTAGAGAGATTACTTAAGGAGAAATCTGAGTTTGGGGGGGCAATTTGAAAACCACTACTTTGGTGCATTGACATGACAAGCAGGCTCTTGGCCATAATCCAATGTCCTATTTTACATGAGGCCAGATAAAACATTCCGTAACTGGTTTGATTGATCTTCTTCTACCAGGACGTAATAGATTGTGAAGACACTCAAAAAATTCCCACCTCATAGCTACCAGTACAAAAGGCCTAAGCCTTCCTGTGGATAAATCGCAGACTAACATTTCACCTGATTTATCCAGGGTCATATGTGGAAGATGGAGACCAGACTTGATACGGCGAAACCAGATGAGATAATGATCAGTGTACATGCACGAGTGATGGCGGTGAAATTAATGGCAGTAGATGTATGTAAGGCATAAATGTTGCACCTGGGCAAGGTGTCTGACATACTGACGCTTAACACGCCATTACCCCTGCACGTCACATCGCTTACATCATCGGCTGAAACCAACACCATTCCTGATGAAGGTAAGTATGCAACCATGACAAAGTTACCAAATGTATTCAAATCAAAGACTGATGGACATTTAAACAGCAAGGGTATCAAGGGTGCCCAAAGTGGAAGCATCTGTGCTTGGCAGCCCAGACCATGAGGCCTGCAAGCTTTGGGGGCGACTAGCAGTAGGAGTAGGAGGATAACCCTACCATTGAGAGAAGCCTGGGAGAAAGCTCAATAGGATTGATGACCACAGAGACAGTGCATTGTGGAACCTGGCATCCAAAGGCCTTACTACAGGCTGTGGGCTGCTGACAACCAGTTTGGGTGAACTAGGGATCATGACAGATTTTTAAGGATGTCCGTGGCAAGCATGACACCTGAGAGGCCATGGGTCCTGACAGGTTCCTAATAGTTGCAGGAGCTAGGGGCCGAGAAGGGTGACTTGGATCGCTTGAGTTTGTGTTCGCCACTGGAACAGAGCAGAGGGAATGTAACTACAGTTATAAGAGGCAGTAGCATTGGAGGTGGTGCCAGGATCTATGGATACTCAATGATTCTCTTTTGATCTCTTTCTCATCTTGGAAGTAGGACTGAAATTGTGGCTCCTCTGTGTGTGCCTTTCCAGTGTAAACAAAAGAAAACACACATGGTGTATTTCGGCACAAAAATAAAACAATTTTGTGGAGAAAAGTGGTAAAAATTGGATTAACCATAATTTTATTGAATATTAGAAAAGGTTTGAGGGAACAATTGGCCAGCCCTTGTTTCCAATATTTTTGTACTTTTTACATGATAATGATAATTTGTTTATTGTCAATGTACATGCGCACCAAAATTCTTACTTGCTGCAGCCAAACAGGTACTTTGTTGCAATAGTTTACACATTTGAATTTAAAAGAGACAACAAAACAAAAAAAAACAAAACAGATAATACATTTTCACTGTTATCCTAGTACAAAAAGACTGAAACCCAGGTAACATTTTCATAAATCTTCCCTGCTCTCTCTTTACCTTGTTGATATCTCTCCTATAATTCAGTGTCCAGAACTGCACACATTATTCCAAATTTGGCCTCGCCAATGGCTTGAACAGTCCCAATATCACTTCCCAACTCTGGTATTCTATGCTTTTATTTATAAAGGCCAGCATACTAAAAGCATTGTTCACCACCCTATCCACATGAGATTCTACCTTCAGGGAATGATGAACCATTATTCCTAGATGTTTCTGCTCCACTGCATTCTTCATTGCCCTCCCATTTACTCTGTATGTCCTGTTTTGCCATCTTTCAACCCACTCTACTAAGCCGTCCAAATCCTTTTGCAATCTTTGAAAAACTTCTTCATTATCCACAATTCCACCTATTTAAGTATCATCCCATATTTACTAATCAAATTTACTACCCCATCATCCAGATCATTAATGTGTATGACAAGCAGCAAGGGACCCAATTCAGAACCCTGAGGCACACCGCTTGTTACTGGCCTCCAGCCTGACAAAAAGTTATCCACTACAACTCACCGGCATCTCCCTTCCAGCCACTGTTGAATCCATTTGACTGTCTCAAAGTTAATACCTAGCGCTTGAACCTTCCTAAGTAACCTTCCAGGCGGAACCCTTATCAAAGACCTTGCTGAAGAAAACATTCACTGCTTTCCCTTCATCTACATTCCTAGTCACCTCTTCAAAAAATTCAACAAGATTTGTCAAACATGACCTTCCATGCACAAACCCATGTTGAATATTCCTGATCAGACCCTGTCTCTCCAGATACTTGTGTATTATCTCTAAGAATGCTTTCCATCAACTTACCTACCACAGACGTCAAACTTACAGGCCTATAATTGCTAGGCTTGCTCCTCAAACCCTTTTTAAATAAAGGAACCACATGCACAACACGCCAATCCTCCGACTCTATACCCATTTCTAATGACATTTGAAAAATCACTGCCAGAGCCACTGATATTTCCTCAATAACTTTTCTCAAGGTCTGGGGAAAATCCCTTTGGGATCTGGAGACTTATCCACCTTTATATGCTTCAAAATCTCCATTACTTCCTCTTCCTTAATCACTACATTTTCCATAATTACCCGTTCTGCTTCCTTTTCCCAGCACAATTCAATATCTTTCTCCTTAGTGAATACCAAAGAAAAGAACTTGTTCAAAATCTCCCCCCATCTCATTTGCTCCACACACAGTTGTCTGCTCTGATTCTCTAAAGGACTAATTTTATCCCTCACTCTCCTTTTGCTATTAACATTTATTTATAGAAACCTTTTGGACTTATTTTCACCCTGCTTGCTATAGTCACCTTGTATCTTCTTTTAACTTTTCTAATTTCTTTCTTAAGATTCTTTTTACATTCAATGTATTCTCCATGCATCTCCTTTATTCCTTGTTTCTTGAATTTATTGTAAGTCTCCCTTTTTTTTCAAACCAAATTTCCAATATCCCTTGAAAACCATGGCTCACTCAAACTTTTGACTCTGCCTTTTATCCTGACAGGAACATAAAGATTTTGGACCCTAAAAATCTCACCTTTAAAAACCTCAATTTCTCTACTTCTTCCTGCCTATAAAACAAATCATCCCAATTCACACCTCGTAAGTCCTTTCTCATCTCCTCAAATCTAGCTTTTCCCCATTTGAAAACCTCAATCTTATGTCCTGATATTTCCTTTTACATAATTCTTTGGCTTGGCTGCGCAGACGAAGATATATGGAGGGGTAATATCCACGTCAGCTGCAGGCTCGTTTGTGGCTGACAAGTCCGATGTGGGACAGGAAGACACGGTTGCAGCGGTTGCAAGGGAAAATTGGTTGGTTGGGGTTGGGTGTTGGGTTTTTCCTCCTTTGTCTTTTGTCAGTGAGGTGGACTCTGCGATCTTCTTCAAAGGAGGTTGCTGCCCGCCGAACTGTGAGGCGCCAAGATGTACAGTTTGAGGCGATATCAGCCCACTGTCGGTGGTCAGTGTGGCAGGCACCAAAAGATTTCTTTAGGCAGTCCTTGTACCTCTTCTTTGGAGCACCTCTGTCACGGTGGCCAGTGGAGAGCTCGTCATATAACACGATCTTGGGAAGGCGATGGTCCTCCATTCCGGAGACGTGATCTACCCAGTGCAGTTGGATCTTCAGCAGCATGGATTCGATGCTGTCGGCCTCTGCCATCTCGAGTACTTCGATGTTAGGGATGAAGTCGCTCCAATGAATGTTGAGGATGGAGCAGAGATATCGCTGGTGGAAGTGTTCTAGGAGCCGTAGGTGATGCCGGTAGAGGACCCATGATTCGGAGCCAAACAGGAGTGTGGGTATGACAACAGCTCTGTAAACGCTAATCTTTGTGAGGTTTTTCAGTTGGTTGTTTTTCCAGACTCTTTTGTATAGTCTTCCAAAGGCGCTATTTGCCTTGGCGAGTCTGTTGTCTATCTCGTTGTCGATCCTTGCATCCGATGAAATGGTGCAGCCGAGATAGGTAAACTGGTTGACCGTTTTGAGTTTTGTGTGCCTGATGGAAATGTGGGGGGGCTGGTGGTCATGGTGGGGAGCTGGCTGATGGAGGACCTCAGTTTTCTTCAGGCTGACTTCCAGACCAAACATTTTGGCAGTTTCTGCAAAACAGGACGTCAAGCGCTGAAGAGCTGGCTCTGAATGGGCAACTAAAGCGGCATCGTCTGCAAAGAGTAGTTCATGGACAAGTTGCTCTTGTGTCTTGGTGTGAGCTTGCAGGCGCCTCAGATTGAAGAGACTGCCATCCGTGCGGTACCGGATGTAAACAGCATCTTCATTGTTGAGGTCTTTCATGGCTTGTTTCAGCATCATGCTGAAGAAGATTGAAAAGAGGGTTGGTGCGAGAACGCAGCCTTGCTTCATGCCATTGTTAATGGAGAAGAGTTCAGAGAGCGCATTGCTGTATCTGACCCGACCTTGTTGGTCTCGTGCAGTTGGATAACCATGTTGAGGAACTTTGGGGGGCATCCGAGGCACTCTAGTATTTGCCAAAGCCCTTTTACATAATTACATAATTACATAATTACATTGAAGCTAATGGCCCTACGATCACTGGACCCAAAGTGCTCCCCAGTGCATACCTCCATCACCTGACCTATCTCATTTCCCAACTGAAGATCCAACACTGCCCCTTCTCTAGTCAGTACATCTATGTATTGCTGTATAAAACTATTTTACACATTTTACAAATTCCAATCTATCCAGCCTTTTCACAGAATGGGTTTCCCAATCTATATTTGGTAAATTAAAATAGCTGCTATTTCCCTACAAATTTTCTCCTCTAGTTCTTGCTCCCCATTAGGTAGTCTATAATGCACCCCTATAAGTGTGACTACCACTTTCCCATTCCTCAATTCCACCCATACAGCCTCCCTCGATGAGCCCTCTAATCTATCCTGCCTAAGCACTGCTGTAATATTTTCCCTGACAAGTAATGCTACACCACTCACTCTTTTCCCTCCAATTCTATCACACCTAAAGCAACAAAATCCAGGAATATTTAGCTGCCAATCACATCCCTCCTGCAACCATGTTTCACTCATCGCTACCACGTCATACTGCCAAGTGTTTATTCACACCCTCAGTTCATCCACCTTCCTTACAATGCTCCTAGCATTAAAGTATATGCATTTCAGAGATTTCCCACCACATCAAGAAATTAAAGGATCTGATTATGATAATATAGCTATTTATTCTGGGAATAAATGAAGAATTGTTGCCCTTGGTTGTGGAAATTCAGGAGATTATTCAATATTCAATATTATAACAATATTCATGATTGAAGTTATTTTTTTGTGTGGAAGTACACAATTGCCAATTCACCCGGTTGCTTTGCCTGCATTTGCTAGTGTCCTGATTTTCACCCATTTCGCTCTCAGTCAAATGACTTTCTTCGACATTGAATTGAGTTTGGCATTGTCACTTCCTTTCAGTTTATATTCTCTGCAATGTAACAAAGGCATGCAAGTTATGCTTTATTTGCATAAATCAATTGGCCTGTTTTCTGTCAAAGCAGAAATATAGTTCATTTGAAGCAACCTTACTCATTTAAAAAAAAACATTTGTCTTTCCATTATTTTAATCCATTCATTTTCCAGCAGTCTTTAGAGTCTTAACTTGGTGTCACCTAATCTGTATTTTCTTATTTGATGATTTAAATTACTGCTGGCAGTAAGTAGATCAAAAACGAGCTGCTTCTTAACCTAAAGGTTAATTGACAGCTCCTTTCCCCTTCTGCAATTAGTAAGATGCAGTGGTTACTGCAGCTGCGAATACAATAGCCCCAGCTTTCACAGATCACAGATCAATCAGGCACCAGAGTAGGTGGAGAGGGTCTCTTTCAGGGGATCTCATTGCATTTGAAAACCTTGGAAGTATGTTGATTATGTCACCATGTGGCTAATCTGTGGGCCTGGAATAAAAATGCACATGCTGAAGTTCAAATCCCATTTACCAGCAGAGGAATTTAAATTCAGTTAATTAAAAATAGTTGGAATAAATATGCGTGTCTTGTAATTATGACTATGAATCCATTGGATTAGCATAAAATCCCTTAGGTTTACTGAAGTCATTCTACTGTCCTTGGCTGAGCTCATTCCCACAACCACAACAGTGTGTTTGGTTCTAACCCCGCCCTCCCCCCAAAAAATGGCAGGTTTCCTCTGTAGCAGGACTTGGGCACAATCAGAGGAGGGCTCAATTATGCTGGCGCTGGCTAGGTTTCACCACCCTTTAAGCCTCATGGTGGTTTCCAGATATTTTGATCAGTTATGACTGCAATCATCTGGGCAGCAAATTGTTTCCATGCGGATTCCCTCTCCTTCTGTTTGCTCCTTTCACATTGTCTTCCTTTCCTGCCCCCCTCACGTTTTTATTCAGGCATCTGCCTGTTTTTTCCTACTCCTCCTGATGAGCTCAGGACTGACTGTCTTTTACTTCCCATGGATGCTGTGTGACCTGCTGAGTTTCTCTGACACTTTTGTGCACTGATATAAAATCAGAGCTTCTCGAGATATGTCCCATTCACTTTAGTGAGGGTCAGGGTGAATTGAGTTTGAAATGTATTAAATCTCATTCAATGCAATGTGATTCATGAATCGATTTACAGTGCCCTTTGGCTGAAGTTCCAACACATCTGCTTCAATCATGATTAAAAAATTGTAGTAATGTTACATAAATGCAGTCACTATCTTCCTGATTTCGCATGGCTCTTATAGCCCATGTTGTGGCAGATGAAGTGAATGGCCATTGAAAGCTCCTTCCCTCTATCTTGGCTGAGTAATATAGTTCATTATCATCAAGTGGCAATTAGCACCCAGGTTCGAAGGTCAGGTGATAGCCTTCATTTCTAAGATAGAGTGTTCTGTATCACGATCATCGTACAGTGTGGCCCATCTCATGGCCTACGTACAGTGTGACCCATCTCGGGACCATTGTCCAAAATGACCCTTCTCATGAAAATTGCACAGTGTGACCTAGCTCATGACCACCACATACTGAGACAAAGGCAGTGCACCTTTTTCGTAACAAACATTTAGTGTTTGAGCATAGCTATGAATGGCTCAGTAATATTAAAACTCTCTGTATACTGGCAGCAGATTATTCATTCAACAAATAATTTAGGGGGAAAAAAGCAAAATGGAAGACTAACTATATGAATTCTTAGTTCCATAATGCATTAAATTTGTGTAGATTTGTATTCAGTTCAAAAGTTACCCATGAGTTTTTGTTTGTTAGATGAGGTAATGGAATAAAGTCATGCTCTCACAGTCAGAAGGCCAAGATCCAGTCAAGGAATCCGAGCACAAAACCTCATTGTAGGCTTGGTGAAGTGAGAGGTGAGAGTAGGGTGCGTGAACTGCAAGTGGATAGTGATGACTGATCAGGAAATTGATGGCAAGAAATTAAATGTGGGCAAGGATCTGTACTTGTGTCTCTATGAGTGTGCATGGTTAGACTACAACTGCATGAAGTCTGTTTGCTCATGGATGTGCACGTGTGTGTGCGTGTTTGTGAGTGTGTGTGGATGCATCTGTGTGGGTACTAAACTTGTGCTTGGAATCTGATCTCCAATTGTGTTCATAATGGACAATTGATGATGTGCAATGACTGCCCGATTTAATCTAGCCCATGTACAGCTCTCCACTGCTACTCAAAATGTCAAAGAACCATTTCATTCTAGACAATGAGGGACTGCTTAAAAAGAGAAAAAAAAATTAAGACAGTGGTTAAATTTTCAAAAAGTCATTGAAAGCAAAATACATTGGGAGGTCCTGAGGTTTTAAAGATGTAATGTGAATGCAAATATTCCTTTCAATGAAATATAATATACTGTCACAAAGTAATGGGGAACCTATTTCTAATTTATATATAATGGAATGAAACAATATTTAATGTAGGGATTATTTAATGCAACATTACACTTTGCATGGAAATAGTGTCATGTAATTCTATCTACACCTACGCAACTCTAACTATGCCATACTAATTCAGATTGTGGAGCAATGCTTGATCCATTGAGAGGTCATGTAATGCCACATAAAGCTTTCATACTATTTAAGAAGATGTAACTATCTAATGCTCAGTGGCCACTTAACAGTATGAGTAGATCCTCATCATGAGATATATCATTCGTTTGTTTAAAATAATGCAAGTGTTTTGCTCCAAAATGAAAATTCAGTTTCATCTGTTTGAAAATCAGCAGTTAAAGATAACCACTCTCTCCAGAAATTCCTGCTCAATCCCCAAAGGAAACACTGTTGTAGAGTTGAAAATTGCATTAAGAGCGATGTTGCAACAATTTCTGAGTGAATTAGTGAACTACAGTACTTGGGAAATTTGACTTCCCTCTTTCCTGTGGAGTTTCATTTCCTCTTACAATTTCTCTCCTCCAAATAATGTCAACAATAATATGATACCCAACCTTTGCCTTCAATAAGATTTTCAAACTCACTGCTCTGAAAAAAAATAGCTCTTACTGATTCACAGAGCAACCAGGTTTTACTAAGCCTATTTCCCCAGAAGCTGTGCTTTTTAAGGGTGGGTACTCCTGTTCGGCTCTGAATCATGGGTCCTCTACCGGCATCACCTACGGCTCCTAGAACGCTTCCACCAGCGTTGTCTCCGCTCCATCCTCAACATTCATTGGAGCGCTTTCATCCCTAACGTCGAAGCACTCGAGATGGCAGAGGCCGACAGCATCGAGTCCACGCTGCTGAAGATCCAGCTGCGCTGGGTGGGTCACGTCTCCAGAATGGAGGACCATCGCCTTCCCAAGATTGTGTTATATGGCGAGCTCTCCACTGGCCACCGTGACAGAGGTGCACCAAAGAAGAGGTACAAGGACTGCCTAAAGAAATCTCTTGGTGCCTGCCACATTGACCACCGCCAGTGGGCTGAAATCGCCTCAAACCGTGCATCTTGGTGCCTCACAGTTCGGCGGGCAGCAACCTCCTTTGAAGAAGACCGCAGAGCCCACCTCACTGACAAAAGGCAAAGGAGGAAAAACCCAACACCCAACCCCAACCCACCAATTTTCCCCTGCAACCGCTGCAACCGTGTCTGCCTGTCCCGCATCGGACTTGTCAGCCACAAACGAGCCTGCAGCTGACGTGGACATTTACCCCCTCCATAAATCTCCGTCCGCAAAGCCAAGGCAAATACTCAAACAGCAATTTTTTTTGTCTTCACAGAGACCTGTGACCTCTGCAGACTTTGAACACAGCTTCATGAATGAATGGTCATGGTCACTCTCAGTTTTATTGTCTCTTAAACATTTCAAATTGCTGCTCATAGCCACCATATCTCGTTGTCTGCATTTTCTTTTTTCAATCTGTAGGAGCAGCCAGTGCCGACAGGAGCACTGGGCTGCATTGCAGGCTTCCACAAAGTGTGGACTTTTGGATTGTGCATTCATGTGGAAACACTTTTCACTTGAAGTCCTTGGCAACCCCCAGCTAGAACTGCCTCTCAGTTTTCTCTGAGGCACTCATGGTCCCCTTGCACAAATTACATTCCTGCTCCCAGTACTGTCAATCACTGAACCCAAGGAGCGCTCTCCCTATCCTCATCCATCATTGCAGCAGCCATTGTTTAAGATGCAATTCTCCCCAGTGACTGGGTGAGTGGTGCTTCTATTTGGCTTGTTCCCTTTAGAGCTGACAAGATGAAGATAAACACTGAGATCTTGCAATAGATCTTGCAAAGCAGAAATAAGCTAAATCTGATACATTGTGACATTAAACATTGCTTTGAGAACATTAACATTGTTAAAAAATGTAGGAAAGGAATTCCTTGCTCTTCATATTTACAGAGTAAATGAAATGAAATGGATATTGAGTACAGTAGAATACTCATTTATTCAGCGTGCAGTCCTACAGAAGTTTCTATCATACATGTCCAGATAAAGAATTTATAGCTAATACTAATTGTAAAAGAGCTCATCAGTGGAGTTGTCCAAATTAAATCCTTCATAATTAAAGCCTTCAAAACAAAAATTGATTGTTTTCTAATGGACATGAGAGGAGAGCTAAATATGGTTGACTGGAGAACACAATTGGAAGATATGATGGTGAAAATATTTGAAGAAATAATGCACTGAACTGCACAATTATCCAAGAAGACATAAAAACCCAACAGGAAAAATGAGCCTTCGGTAACTGACAAGAGATTATAAAGGTAGTTTTAAATTCAAGGGAGGGGTATATCATCTGGCATTTAAGGTATATATATTGTTGTGACTTCATCCCTAACATCGAAGTACTCGAGATGGCAGAGGCCGACAGCATCGAGTCCACGCTGCTGAAGATCCAGCTGCGCTGTGTGGGTCACGTCTCCAGAATGGAGGACCATCGCCTTCCCAAGATCGTGTTATATGGCAAGCTCTCCACTGGCCACCGTGACAGAGGTGCACCAAAGAAGAGGTAAAAGGACTGCCTAAATAAATCTCTTGGTGCCTGCCACATTGACCACCACCAGTGGGCTGATATCGCCTCAAACCGTGCATCTTGGCGCCTCACAGTTCGGCTGGCAGCAACCTCCTTTGAAGAAGACTGCAGAGCCCACCTCACTGACAAAAGACAAAGGAGGAAAAACCCAACACCCAACCCCAACCCACCAATTTTCCCCTGCAACCGCTGCAACCATGTCTGCCTGTCCCGCATCGGACTTGTCAGCCACAATCGAGCCTGCAGCTGACGTGGACTTTTACCCCCTCCATAAATCTTCGTCCGCGAAGCCAAGCCAAAGAAAAGAAGAAAATTGTTGTGAGAAATATGATATATAATTAAAAATAACAGGAGATGCAGTGATTAGAAAAACTTTAAATTCAGTCGAGGAAGAAGTGGCATGGTCAATGTAACGGTGTTACAGAGCCAGCATTCGGACCTGGGTTCGAATCCCACACTGTCTGCAAGGAGATTGTCCATTCTCTCTGTTTCTATGTGAGTTACTCTGGGTCCTCTCGTTTCCTCCCACCATTCAAAACGTACCAGGGTTGTAGGTTAATTGGGTGCAATTGGGTGGCACGAGTTCATGGGTCGAAAGGGCCTGAAACTGTGCTGTATTTCTAAATTAAAAAAGATCAAGAAATTGCAAAATGAAGGTGAGATGGAATGTAACAGTAGACCAGGCAGACAGGTGGCAAAATGCTTCAGTTGGCGGAGCTGCTGCCTTATAATTCCAGCATCTCTGTCCTTCATGATCAGATGGACATTGTCCTCATGCTCCAATTTCCTCCCACATCTCAAATATTGTAGGTTTGCTGACCACTGTAAACTTCCTGTTGTGTGGGGATAGGAATGAGTGGAGGATAAAATTGGGATTGATGCTGGATTCGTATTAATGAGGACATGATGATCAGTTCAGACTCAGTGCTCCTATTTGTGAGCTGTATGACTTCAATGATCTTTGAGTCACTTCAAAGCAGCCTTTTTGCATGAAAGAAATGGAAAAAGAAAATTAACAAAACAAGTGTGGGTCCATAGAGAGGTTGGAGAATTTATAAGGAAATGCCAGAAATTGAAGGAATATTTTGCATATGGCTTCTTCACAAAAGTCCTGCCAGATATATGTGAAAATCAAGAGCCTACCCAGAATGAAAAACAAATGGAATTGAGCAAACAAGGAGATGCTGGAAGGAACCACAAACAAATGTATGTAACCCTAACCCTAGATTCAAAACAAGCTGGCCCATGGGAGTTGCCAGACCACAGGGCGCTGGATTAGAGAGGTACAAGCTGTGTACTATTATAGTTGCTTCATTGTTGTTTTTGAAGTTTTTTTTTATTGATAAAGTATCTGTTCAGCTGCATCCCGTGAGAATTTAAGTGCACGTGTGCATTGTACTATGGATATGACAATAAACTTATTATCATTATCAGCTCAGAGATCTGAAAGACAGTTTGAGAATCGGCCCCAAGTAAAATCTCACAAAATTCAAAAGATCCTGGAATTGTTCCTGTGATTTGGACTGTAACAAATCTGACACTTTTTAATGAAAGGCTGAGGAGAGAACAATGGAAATCATCATCCTTACGGCCTAAACTCGGTGGTTGGAAAAATGTTAGAATTTCTCATGAAGTATGGAATAAAGAATAATAAGATTGATCAGAGTTAACATGGATATTATGTTGGATTCATCTTTTGGAGTCCTTTCAGTGTGTCATTTATCAAATGAATTGCAGAGAAGCAGTGGTGCATTTGAATGTTTTGAAGCTTTTTGTCAAGGTAATCGACAAGAGTTGATTAACAAGATTTAAACACATGATATTGGGAATATAGACTGACCTGAATTGAGAATTGATTACTAGACAGAAAACAAAGGATTGGATTAAACAGATTCTTCTAAGGATGGCAGAGTGCAACATGTGAGTTGCCATAGTGATTTGTGCTTGGGTGCAGCTATTCACAATCTATATCAGCGTTTTGGCTGAGACGTCCAAATGTCATGTTTCCAAATATGTGGATGATAGTGAACAAGATGGGATCGTGAGGAGGATGAAAGGAAGATTCAAAGGGATCTGCACAAGTGAGTGAGTGGGCAAGAACATGGCAAATGGCATAAAACAGATAAAAATGAGAAAAGCAATGTGCTGGGGGAACTCAACAGGTCAACCATTCTTCTCCCACTGATGTTGCACTGCCTACTGATTTCCTTTAGCAGGTTGCTTTTTTTCCTCCAGATTCCAGCATCTACAATCTCCTGTGTCTCCACATAAAAATGAGAGACTATCCTCTGTTGTGCACATAACAATAAAGCATGTATTTATTAAATAGTGAGAGTGTTTTTGTTCAAACAACTCTGGGTGTGTTGTACAGATGTTGCTGAAATGCAACGGGAAAATGCAGCAAGTAATTGTTGGGGGTGGTGGTGGGGGGGAGGCGAGGAAAGGTGGGAGGGGAGGCGAGGAAAGGTGGGAGGGGAGGCAAGGAAAGGTGGGAATAGTGAGTTAGTCTTTGTTAAGGGAGGATTTGGAGCCTTATTGCATTTGCTTGTGATCTTATTCAGACTGCACCTGGGGTATTACATACAATTTTAGTCTATGAAGGGATGTACTTGAATTTATGAATGCAACAAAGATTAATGTCACAAACTAATACACAAGATTTAATAATATGCCAACTTTTGGCTGCTGTAAAGGCACACAAATAGCTACCACTAGCTTAGCCAGCATCCCTAAAAATAAGAGAAATTGAAGCAAAGGAGAGTCCCTTCAGAGATACTGAGAATCCATGGATCCACCTCCAACACTTCCATTAACTCTGAAGCTGCATGGTCTCCTATCCGTTGCATTGGCAAACCCAAACTCCCAGATCCGGACCTCCACTACAATTGGGAAGCTTTCAGCACACAATGCCCCTTCAGGAGCCCTTCTTTCCCAGTCCTGATATCATGATCAGGGACTGTGATATGCAAAGCCATTAAGATGACTTGATTTATATTTTATGGAGTTTAGAAAATGCAAGAGATCTCATTGAAACTTACAAAATCATTAAAAGGTTCAACTTGCTCAAAACACAGATTTAAGAAAGGGCGGAATCAAAGGAGATTCTAAATCAAGAGAATTTTAATTACGGCCAATTAAGATGTGAAAAAAAAGATTTAACTTGGAGTATGACATTAAGAGGATGCAAGATGCAAAGGTTAGATGGGATCCTTTTCCATTATCAAAGGGTTTATAGCTGGAAGCAAAATGCCTCATCCCATTTCTCAGCTGTATAAACAAGTGTCCCAAACACAAGTCTTTGGACCATGACCAGGAAAGTTGAGTTGTACCAAATTCTTTGACTGGCCTGAGTATGGCAGGTAGGCCGAATGTCCTCCTTCTCTGCAGAAGACATGTTTGGTCCATAGCTGTTCTCTAATTAATTCCACTTTCTTAAGGGCAACTATGGACCAAAAAAGTCTTCTGCAGAGGTATGTAAATTTGCATTTCAAGTATGAAAAATTTCTTTGAATTTAAATGGCGGTCATGACATTATTACAGTATCAGCAACTGGAGGTCGAATCCAGCACTATCACACCATGTCTGTGTGGGTTTTCCCCTGGGGGCTCCAGTCTCCTCCACTATGTCTATGCATGTACATGTGTGTCTACTGTATGTTTAAGTGCGTGTCATAGTTTGTGTCTGTGTTTATTTGTGTCACTTTGTGTGCGTGTATGTGTGTGGCTGTTTTCTGTTCAAGGTTCAAAATTCAAGATTCCTTTTATTGTCACCTAAGTTAAAAATGTAATGTACATGATATGCTTTTGCTTTTGTTAAACAAGGAGTCACCATCTGCCTGGTGCCCCTAACCAAAGGAGAAAGAGAAGCAAGAGAGAGTCCCTTCAGAGTCATTGAGTGGCTGTGGATTCACCTCCAACAATCCCACAGCTCAACAGACTCCTATTTGATTAATCAGCAACGTAAGCTCTCGATCCAAACCTCTGGAAGGGGTTTAGCGTCCAAAGCCCTTCAGGAGCCCTTCTTGCCATTAGCACCTTCCTGAATCCCAGTTCCAATATGTGTCAGATACACCCCGGGTGGGTCCCCCAAACATGTCGGACACAGCATGTGTGGGTCCCCTAACCATTGAGCCCCTCATTGATCTGCTGCCTTTGTCACTCTCCTGCATGGTCATTTCCCATGCTTCTACTCAATGGGTGTGGGGAGGGGGGAGTGTGTTCTCCCCATTTCACCATATCTGATGCCCTGTGCTCGTCTGCTGCTCCCATGGAGTCTGCGAATCCTCATGGCCACTCCTATGCAGAGGCTCCACCAACTTGTTTCTCTGTAGGTTTCTTGTATCGAGTTCCTTGTTCCTGGAATTCAAGAAGATACAGTTGTCAAAAGCTCTGGGGCCCTTCAACAGTTACTGCAAATAAAACTAACATATCTCCAACAGTGTCCAAGGTCCACCTTTGAATATATTTCAAATGGCAATGAGCTTAGCTATGACAGAACAAGTAAATGAAAAGTAAAAATATCAAGGAGAAAGTCAGTATGTCTCAATTAAAGGCATCAGGCTCACCTTCTGAACTTTATGACGCAAGTTGAAATCCATTTTGAAAAATCAACAAGAATCCATTGCGGAAAGTTGTGCATTAAGATTCAGTCTGCTGACTGCAGGCCCAAACTCCACATGCGAGTCCTGCAGGTCAGATCAAAACAAGCAGGTAAGTTTCATTGCAAACAATGAGAAATCCATGGAGAGAAAAGGTCCATCGACATTTTGGATCAGGATGCTTTATCGAGACTAAAGTAGGGAGGGGAGGTAATAATTAAAAGAGGGAAGGATAAGGGAGGGGAGGTAGAAGCTGAAAAGGGACTAAGAGGTAGGCATTGGAAAGAAGGTGGGAGAGACCTCTGAGGGGGAAAACTGATCCGTGGTTTTTGAAGCAAAACAGAAGCAGGAAAGAATGATGAAAGTGCAGTTAATTGAATATTCTGAGAATAAAGGCTTAAATTCTGCAGCTTTATTTTGAAACAAAATGAAAAATAAATGATTATTCGAGCAAAAGCAGGCTTCATAGGGAATAATTCACATTCTCCATGGAAAAGCTTGAGATGATATTTGTAGGGTGAAGTTGGTGGATGCCCAATGCTGTAAATGTGCAGGAATATACTTCTGAAGAGAGGGATTGCAAGAAAAGCAAGATGACTTATGGAAATCAGTACTGAAACGTATCGCACACTTACTAACTCAATAAGCTTGTTTGTCAACGTAATGCAAAATTTAGAAGAATATTTCAACCGATAGCCATTATAAATAGTAGAGAGCTAAATGTTTGAGACACACATTGAAAATCTTGAGAGACCATGAGTGACTACATTGATATGGCTTTGGGAGTTGTCCTTTGACTGCCAACCACCTTTCCAGCTATGGCTTACATGCTATTGAATTACTTGGTGGTAGCTTCTCCATAATTATGCAACAAAATTCTTAGTCCCTGCAGCCGAGCAGAGACTTGGAAAGAAAAGCAATAAAAGTGAACTATTGTGGCACTCAAAGTCCAGCCAAGGCATCATAACTTTTGAGAGTTCCTTTTTCATACACTGCAAGACAAGATTGCAACCTAAGCACAAAGCATCAAATTGAAGATATTTGGTGCATAAAGTGTTTTGTTTGATTTTGTTTGTTTTTCAGTTTTGGAGATACTGCATGGTAACATGCCCTTTCATCCCACGAGCCTGCACCACTGCAATACACCCATGTGATCAATTAATCTATTAACTTCATAAGTCTTTGAAATGTGGGAGGACACTGGAAGACATGGAGAAAACTCATGTAGGTCATGGGGATAATGTACAAACTCCTTACAAACAGCGCTGCATTCAAAACTGGGTCACTGTTGCTGGATTAGCATTGAACTAACTGTGATGTTATCTGTGCCTCTTCTCCCTCCCATCCATTCCCCCCCCCCCCTTACGTAGGATTGTGATTTCCAAGGTGAAGCCACCACCAAGTAATTCAATATGATGCAAGCCACAGATGGAATGGGGCTGGCAATCAAAGGACAACTCCCAAAGCTTCAGGTCTGAAATAAGTTCATCAATTGGCTACAAGTGGGTTGAGATATTATAATAGATGTACAGTCATTCACCATGTAACTGCTCTTTTTAGAGTCGAAGTACCACCTATGTCAGAAGGAACAAAAAGCATTAACTTGTCAAATAAAAGACAAGATAACAAGCAGAAGTATAGTCTTCTAAGTAAGTAGGGATTGAAAAAGGATGCTTCTCATTCAAGGTGATAAGGGTGAATCTGTACAATACAACAATCACATCAGCTGAGACAGAAAGTACTTTGTGTAATGCTTATACACCATTCAACTAGAGTAGGAGTTGATAGGGCTCCAAGACTAAACAGCAAGTCACTAGAGATGGGAAATGACACTATGGCTATGGTTATGGCCATTATGGAGAAGGACACATTGGGGAAACAATTTATTCATTCATCCTTTCATTCTGTTCATTATTGCACACTCTAGAATGATTGAAGTCAATTGCGTAAGTCCCTGTATGGCTATGCAATATATTGGTCAAGATTTGAGATGGATCTTTGCTTTGCATGAGCTTCCAACAGAACTGATATCTGGCAATAGTTCTGCTTTCAATTATTTGAGAGATTTATTGGTGTTTTCAAAGCTTTCAAGGTGTGCAGAGGTATCTGGAACAGGTTTAAAAAGGGGTTGCAAAATGGCAGATGGAATGTAATGCAGACAAGTGCTTGTATTTTATACTCTATCCTCCATCCTCAAGGATTCCCACTACTCAGGCCAGGCTCCCTTCACTCTGCTACCATCAGGAAAAAAAAGTACAGGAGCCTGAAGACAAGCACTCAGCAGCACAAGGATGGCTTCTTCCCCACTGCTGTCAGATTCCCAAATAATCAATGAATCAAAGACATTGCCTTACTTTGATTTTTTTGGACACTATTTTTATTTATTTTTTGTAAGGTGGCTATTATGAATACTTTCCTTGTGATACTGATGCAAAAAAAAATCATGTCAATAAATTCTGATTCTGATTTGGAAGGACAAATCAGGGAAAAACGTGCACGATAAATGACAGGGCACTGAGGAGAGGGATTTAGAAATACAGGTGCATAATTGCCTGAAAGTTGGACTATAGGTAAAAAGAGCTTTTGGCACCTTTGCCTTCATAGATCAAAGTATTGAATTTAGGAGATGAGATGTTATAATAAAGTCTTGGAAGACATTGGTGAGGCCAAATTTGGAGTATTATGTGCAGTTTTAATCACCTAACTGCAGGAAAGATATTAATAAGATTGAACGAGTGCAGAGAAAGTTTGCTAGGATGTTGCCAGGATCTGAGGAGCAGAGTTACAGAGAAAAGTTAAACAGGTTAAGACTTTATTCTCTGGAGCATAGAAGAATGAGGATGATTTGATAGAAGTAGAGAAAATTACGCAAGTAGGCTATTCCACTGAGGTTAGGTGAGATATAAACCAGAAGACAGAGGTTAAGGTTGAAGGGTGGTAAAAAATCTAAGGGGAACATTATGCGGAACATTACATGGAGCATACAAAGAGTGTAGTACAAGCTGCCAGCTCAAATTCAAGTTTAATTTGCAGCTGATTGTAGCAGTACAATCCAATGAAACAATGTTCTCCAATCAGAGCAGAACAGAGCAAAACATGCATGCTGAGAGGACACAAATGCAAGACAAACAATATATATACAAAGCATATATGTACATATATTTTTAAAAAATATTAATAAATGGTAGAGTGTGGTGATACACCACCGGCCTACTGCAGGAGGCAACCTCTGTACCTGCAGGAGTGTAAGAGGACAACATCTGGCTGGCTGTCAATCAGTCGGCCTGAATGGATCAAGCCCCAGCCGGTCAGGTGTCAATCACCCTCCGGGATATAAGCCTGTGCCGGCCTCCCGAGGCCTCACTCAGAGTTTCTGCAGCCACAGCCAGCCTGGCTCTGTGGAAGTTTTTGTGGATTAAAGCCTGTTGTACAGTCTTTACCTTGTGTGTGTCTGATTCTGGCTAACAGCACACCACAATTTAATCTACAAAATTTTCCCATGGCGGCTATGGAAAAACTCCTGTGCTCAGGGAGCCTTGAGGTCGACCCACGCCATCCGGAAGCCCAGACACGCTTCGAGATCTGGCAGCACGCAGTCGAGGCAATCATCAAGGCACACGAGGGCAACATCCTGGACACCAATCGGAAGAGGTTGGTCCTACTTCAGTCAAAGCAGGGTCCCCGCGCCTTCCAGGTAACCAAAAGTTGCTCCACGTACAAGAGCGCAATGGACACTCTCGGGAACTTGTAAAAGCCCCCCATGAATGTGGTCTGTGCAAGGTACCTCCTCAAGACCCAAGCCCAGCAACCCGGGGAGATGGCTGTGTCTTACCTGGGACACCTGCGACTGTTGGCCCAATCGTGTCTGGCTTAACCTAGGGTAGGTGTAGATGAAGTCGAGAGGCTGTTCCGCGACACCTTCATCTGAGGGCTACACTCGAGGGCCATCCGGCAGGAGCTGCTGGAAGACAACATCTATTCCCTAAACAGGACTGTGGAAGTGGTCCAAACCCTGGAAGCAGCAGCCCTGCACGTCGAAGCCTTCAATTCCGGGTTCCCCCAGACTCTCTCATGGCCCTCTCAAACTGCAGCTGCAGCCCCAGACCAAGCTGGGGATGAGAAAGTCTCTGCGGCAGGCGCCCGGCGCCCCTTTAAGTACTGTGGGTCCTGGTGTGGATCAGATCAATGATCACGCCAAAACTGCCTAACTAGGAACCAGTATTCTTCCTGATGTGGCAAGAAAGGCCACTTTGCAAAAGTGTGCCTCTCTAAACCTGCCGGCAGCTCACCGGCCCTCTATGACCTCCCCACCTCCTCTGCAGACACCCCCCCCCCACCATGTGTGTGTGCCGTGCAGTGCCATTGTCCCCGCAACGACTTTCCCCTTCCCCAATTTTGACATCGCAACATCCGGCCCCACAAGCGACCGTCACAGCGTGTGTCCCAAGCATCTGCACCAGCCCCCGCCCTCACCGTTTCCACTCACTGAGAACTACAGCAATGACACTTCCAGCTCACAGTGTGACATCACTTCTGGCTGATGTAACAACGTCACTGCCACTGGCCGTGATGATGTCACTTCCCTGGCACAGTAGACATGGCTGTGGAAGGAGGCCAGCCACACAGCAGCCCCCCACATGCCACCGCCATCTTGGGCCAGGCACGTCCAACACGGAGTGCCCCTGATGACGTTGAGAATGACGTGGTCAACATGGGTGATGACCAGGCCACCCTACCAAAGCTCCCCATGCCTCCAGGTGCTATCAACTGCCCCACGCTGCACCTCATGACCGATGTTGACAAGGTCAACACGGGCGATGACCAGGCCACCCTATTGATGCTCCCCATCCCTCTGGATAGTGACAACTCCAACTCCGAGACGGTCCTGGCCGCCACCATGCTGACCAGGGACATCCCCCATGATCTCGGGCGCTCAATGATGGATGTGCGAATCAACAGGCAGGTAACAAACTGCCTGTTGGACAGTGGCAGCACCGAGAGCTTCATTCACCCGAGTGTGGCCCACTCCCTAAGGATAAAGGTCCACCCCACCACCTGCTCGATCACCCTTGCCACCAAGGAAAAGACTGTTGGTATCCTTGAGCACTGCTCGGTTGATATAACAGTGGGAGGGGAGATATACAGGATTCAGGCTCCTGGTCATGCCCAAACTCTGCTCACCACTCCTCCTGGGTCTGGATTTCCAGTGCCACCTGCAGAATGTCACCCTTGCCTTCAGGGGGGCCCTCAACCTCCACTCACATTGCACAGCACGCCAACCTACCAGCCTCGGCCAAACTGCGACCTCTCCACACTGCGCATCACCCCACCGGTGCTCTTTCCACATCTTGCGCTAGGCTGCAAGCCAATCATCACCAGAAGTAGGCGCTATTGCGCTGCAGACAGGGACTTCATTAAGGCAGAGGTGCGGCAACTCATGGTGGAGGGCGTTATAGAGCCCATTAACAGCCCTTGGAGAGCCCAAGTCCTGGTGGTCAAAGGGAGAAGTCAGTCGAGGATGGTCATGGATTATAGCCAGATCATTAATTGGTACACACAGATGGATGCCTACCCCCTGCCAAGGATCACCGACATGGTCAATGAGATAGCCTGCTACCGGGTTTTCTCCACAATTGACCTGAAGTCAGCATATCACCAAATCCCTATCCACCCGAAGGACCAGCCCTACACTGCCTTTGAGGTGGACAGGCGCCTGTACCAGTTCCGCCGGGTTCCTTTTGGGGTCACGAATGGGGTCTCCATCTTCCAGCGGGAGATGGATCGCATGGTAGACTGGCACAAGCTGAAAGCGATGTTCCCATATCTGGATATCGTCACTATCTGCGGCCGTGACCAGCAGGACCACGATGCTAACCTGGAAAAATTCCTGCAGATGGCTGCAGAGCTGAACCTCACTTACAGCAAGGAGAAGTGTGTGTTCAGCACCATCTACCTTGCCATCCTGGTGTAGATCGTAGCCCATGGAGTCGTTGGCCTAGATCTGGAAACCCATTAATGGAGTTACCCCTCCCTCTCACGCTAAAGGCCCTCCGCAGGTGCCTAGGCCTGTTCTTTTATTACTCGCAGTGGGTCCCTTGCTTCTTGGACAAGGTCTGCCCTCTGGCCCAAGCCACAACTTTTCCCCTTCCACCTGAGGCATTCATCTGTATCAGGCAAAACATCACGGACTCCATGATGCAGGCTGTGGATGAGGACTTCCCCTTCCAGGTGGAGAGCGATACCTCCGAGGTGGCCCTCGCTGCTACACTCAACCAAGGGGGGCACCCCGTTGTCTTCTTCTTTAGGACCCTCCGCGGCTCCAAGCTAGGGCACTCCGCCATTAAAAAGGAGGTCCAGGCAATTGTGGAAGCGGTCCGCCACTTGTGCCACTACCTGGCTGGCAGGAGATTCTCACTCCTCACAGACCAGCAGGCCATGGCATTCATGTTTAACAATACCCACAAGAGCAAGATCAAGAATGACAAGATCCTGCACTGGAGAGTCGAGTTGGCAACCTATAGCTACAACATCCAGTACCGCCCCGGGAAGATTAACAACTCCCCCGATGCCCTCTCTCGCACCTCTGTGTCTATGCATGACGACAGGTTGCAGGCATTGCATGAGTTCCTCTGCCATCTGGGCGTCATCTGGTTATACCATTTCGTTAAGTCTCGACATCTGCCATACACCATCAGGAATGTCAGGAACATGAACGAGGCCTTATTGGGTCTGTGCGGAGTGTAAACCCTGCTTCTTCCACCGCCGCCCCCCCCCCCCCACCCTCCCCAGGCCCATGTTGTAAAGGCTACTCGGCCTTTCGTGCATCTTGGCATGGACTTCAAAGGACCTCTGCCTTCCACTAACCGAAATGTCTACTTCTTCACGGTAGTGGATGAGTACTCACACTTCCCTTTTGCCATCCCTTGTCTGGACACCTCCACAGCCACCGTCATGAGGGTCTTGGGGCAGATTTTCACCATGTTTGGCTACCCCGCCTTCATCCACAGCGACCGGGGGTCTAGTTTCATGAGCGATGAGCTGCGGCAGTACCTGATGGCGAGGGGCATCGTGACCAGTCGCACAACAAGCTATAACCCAAGAGGCGACGGGCAAGTGGAGCGCAAGAATGGGGTGGTCTGGAAGACAGTCTTCCTGGCTCTCAGGAAGGGTGAGCTGTTGAGTACTGGCAGGACGCCCTGCCCAAAGCGCTCCATGCCATTCGGTCACTGCTGTTCACGGCTACCCAATGAGACCCCTCACGAACGTCTGTTCTCATTCCCGAGGAGGTCGGTGACTGGAATGTCACTCCCAGCATGGGTCACGTTCCCAGGACCAGGACCAGAGCTTCTGTGTAAGCATGTACAGACACACAAGGCCGAAGCCCTGGTAGAGCAGGTTTTTCTCCTTCATGCAAACCATAACTACGCTTATGTTAGGTTCGGCAGTGGCAGGGTGGACACTGTCTCAACCAAGGACCTGGCAACAGCAGGAGCACCCACCACACCATGCCACCCTCCAACCCAGGACGATGCTGACCGGGCATATATCCCCGTCTCCAGGCAGCTATGAGGCATGCAGGGCCTCCTTGACCACCAGGGGCCTACTTCAGCCTTAGGAGACGAACACGCCCCCCCACCCATCCAATACGACCCACGTATGTCGACCTCGGCCCCCCCTGGCCACCCCTCCGCGCAGCACCACACCAGCCACATAAACCCCTGCCGCCAGCCCCCTCTCCCCCCCACTTCCCCTCTGACGAGTGACCAGGAGCACACCCTAGGACAGTCACAGAGACCTCGGTGTCCGCTGAATCTTCTCAACCTGTAAATATTGTATGTACACAGTGGGTGCAATTCCTTGTTACTGCCCCCCCACCCTGGGACAATTTTAAAGGGGGTGAATGTGGTGGTACATCACCGGCCTACTGCAGGGGGCAACCTCTGTACCTGCAGGAGTGTAAGGGGACAGGACAACACCTGTCCGGCTGTCAATCAGTTGGCCTGAATGGATCAAGCCCCACCCGGTCAGGTGTCAATCACCCTCTGGGATATAAGCCTGCGCCGTCCTCCTGATGCCTCACTCAGATTTGCTGCTGCCACAGCCAGCCTGGCTCTGTGGAAGTCTTTGTGGATTAAAGCCTGTTGTACAGTCTTTACCTTGCGTGTGTCTGATTCTGGCTAACAGCGCACCACATGGAGTCACAGAGATATTTTAGCAATAATTCAGCAGTCTTATTGCAAGAGGGAAGAAACTGTTTCTGAACCTGATGATACTAGCTCTGCTACATTTATATCTTTTTCACGACAGGAGTGGCTGGAAGATGCTGTGTGTGGCATGGTAGGGGTCCTCCCTGATTTTTAAAGCCCCCTTTAAACAACGATTCTGGTAAATCACATTGATGCAGGAGGGGAGAGAGAGAGTCCCCTAGTGATCCTCCCTGCTGCTTTATTATCCTGTGGATAATAAACGCATCTCATTGCAGCAGTCAAATGTCCCCTCGCGCTTCAAAAGGGTATCAATCATCCTGGTACCCAAGAAGAGTAGTGTGAGCTGCCTCAACAACTACGCCCAGTAGCACTAACTTCTACTATGATGAAATACTTTGAGAGACTAGTCATGGTCAGAATTAACACGTAGCTGAGCAAAGATCTGGATCCACTGCAATTCGCCCATCGTCACAATTGCTTCACGGTAGATCCAATATCACTGGCTCTCCACTCAGTTCTGGATCACCTTGAAAACAGTGATTTATACATACAGCTGCTCTTCATAGATTACAGCTCAGCCTTCAATACCATTATTCTCTCAATGCTATTGAAGAAGCTACAATCTCTAGGCCTCAGTAATCCTCAAGTGCAACTGGATCCTTGACTTCCTCATTGGAAGACTACAGTCAGTACGGATTGAAAATAATGTCTCCTCCTCACTGGTTATCAAGACAGGCACACCCCAAGGAAATGTGCTTAGCTCACTGCTATACTCATTATACACCCATGTCTGTGTGGCCAAACACAATTCAAATACTATTTACAAGTTTGCCAATGACACTACAGTTGTCGCCAGAATTACATACAACCATGAGGAAATGTACAGGAGGGAGGTAGATCAGCTCGCTGAATGGCATAATGACAACAACCTTGAGCAAAACCAAGGAGATGATTGTGGACTTCAGGTGGAACTCAGAGGAACATGACCCAGTCCTCATCGAGGATAAAGTAGTGGAGAAGATCAAGAACTTCAAATTCCTTGGTGTCAACATCTCCGAGGATCTGAAGCCTCCATGTTGATTCAATCACAAAGCAGGCTCACCAGCGAATATACTTTGTGAGGTGTCTGAGGAAATTTGGTATATCATAGAAGACTCTTGAAAACTTCTACAGATGTATGGTGGAGAGCATTCTGGCTGGTTGCATCACTGCCTGGTATGGAGGTGATCAAGACAAGAATAAACTCCAGAGGGTTGTTAACTCTGCCTGCACCATCACAAGCACCAGTTTTCACTCCATCAAGGACATCCACATGAAGCAGTGTCTTATAAAATCAGCCTCTATCCTTAAAGACCCCCACCACTCAGGGCATGCCTTCCTCACTCTGCTACCATCAGGAAAATGTTATTGGAGCTTAAAGACTCAATCGTACAAGGGCAGCTTCTTCCCCGCTGCCATCAGATTCCTGAATAATCAATGAACCAAAGAAACTGCCTTACTTTTTGTGCTCTATTTTATTTTAAATTTATTTTGTACGATGGTTATAATATGAATGTTTACACTATGATGCTGCAGCAAAACATCAGATTTCATGACTTATTCATGACAATAAATTATGATTCTTATTCTGGTTGAACTCCGGTCCAATGCTCTACAGCAACTGTATCAGACACTGTGACGAGGCGGCCAGGACAGAATGGTGTCTGGTAGCCTTCGTTGTCTCAGCCTTTTAAGTAAGTGCAGTCATTGATGTTTGTTCATGATAAGTGAGGAGGTGTTATGTAGGCAGGTTAAGCCACTTTCTAAATGGAATCCAAGAAGCTTGATGTTTGGAGCTGGATGAGCTGTTGCAGTCATGGGTCAATAGCGTAAACGGTGAGCACACAGCCTGAGGTGTGCCAGTTCTCAGCGTGATGGTGCTCTATGCTTGTCTATCAAGCCAGACTGATGGTGGTCTTTTTGTTATATGAGAAGAGAGTAGATGGCCAATTGTCCAGTCTTGGAATTGAATTCTTGCAAGGGAATATAAACATTGCAATTTCAAAAATAGGTGCAGGAGATGGCTATTCAGCCCTTCAAGTCTGTTCCACCATTCAATACAATAATGGCTGAGCATACAACTTCATGAAGCATTCTGCTATCATAATCCATTTAGCTAAGAGGGCTACTTCCAACTCCATTTTGTACATTTCTCTCAGAAAATTGTGCAGCAAAATTCATGGGCTGTCCATAGACTCATATAAATTCCAGTATCTCAACGTTCTGCTGCCAACCCGGCAGGATGCAGCCTTTCCCTTACGAAGTCCAGAATCCAGTTACAGAGAGATGTGTTGAGTCCCAGTGAGGACAACTTCTTCACTAGCCTCTGGGCTATGACTGTATTAAACACCAAGTTGAGGTCACCGAACAACAGCCCAGCAGGGCATATGTGTCATCATTCTGCAGGTATGTCAGGACAAGGCTATAGAATCATCAATGGAATGGTTCATTCTGTAGGTTTATTGAAATGGCATTCATGTCCCTGGGGGGTGTCCTTTTATATATCCATCACCAGATGCCCAAAGTATTTTATAATGGTGGAGGTCAGTGCCACTGATAGGGAGTTGATGAGGCCTGTTACTGTTGCTCTCTTTGGCACTGGGATGATGGCAGGTGCCTTGAAACCCATGGGGATAATGGGTTGCTGCAATGACATGTTGCAGATATCTGTAAGGAACTCCATCAGTTGGTCTGCACAGTCCTTCAATACCCGAGCAGGTATGTTGTATGATGTCTTGTCCCATTGCCTTCAATGTGTTCACTTGGATAGGATTCTCCTCAACTCAGCTGTGGCTACGCAAGGAATCTGGTCTTCAGGGGAAGATGGAGATGGCACTTTTATTGGTGTCAGCCTGTTCTTCTCATTGATCCCTGCTAGAAGATATTTAGTCTGTCTTGAAAGGAGGTGTCATTGTTATTGATTTGCAAGGTTCTCTTGTCACCTGTTATGGTCTTGATCTCTTGCCCCATGCACCTTGTGTCTCCAGTGTCACACAAATGTCTATGGATCCTTCGTGCGTACCTATGGTTTGCCTTGCGGATTTCATGGGAAAGTTCAGCCCTGGCTGATCTTAGTGCCAACCTGTCTCCTCTCCTGAAAACTGCATATCAAATTGTGAGAAGTGTATGGACTTCTGCATCCAACCATGGTTTCTGGCTATCCCTAGTTGTGCCCTAGTTGTGTAGCATTTGTTCTCCGTGACATCCATAGTGTACTTGCTAATGTTGCCACTGAGCTCGTATACATGGCCATTGTAGCTGATCACCTTCCTGAAATAGCTCCCATCCATGGACTCAAACCCTCAAAACAGTTCTGTAGTGGCGCTGTGTTTCCCCCCTACTCCCTCCTCCCCCCCCCCCAGTCCGACCATGTCCTGATATCCCGAGGAGCAACCTTGTATGTATCAGGGTTTCTGGTGTGCACTTGATCTAGGATATTCTCTCCTCTAGTGGTGGGTGATATGCTGTTGAAACCGTGGTAGATCAGTTTTCAGGTTGGCTTGGTCGAAGTCACCAGCTACAATCATGCAACCGTGAGGCTGATATTTCTGAGCATAAATCTCCCTCATTGTTAAAAATGTATTTGCCGAAATTGAAATGTAAACTGTGGCAGCATGGCTGTGAATTCCCTGGGTGAAGCTGAAGTAGTGAATGCAAGCTCAAATTTAATATTTAAGAAAACATTTGGACAGGTACATTGATGTGAGGGGTATGGATGGATATGGACTTGGTACAGGTCAATAGGACCAGGCAGAGAAACACAATAGGCTGCAGATGCAGTGATTGAAGTAAAAACACCAAAATCCTGGAGGAACTAAGCTGGTTTATTCAGCATCGAGGATCTTTTTGACCAAAACATTTTTCCAACATTTTGGGCCTGAGCCCCTTCTTGAAGGGAAAATCAGAAAAGGCAGAAAAGCAGGATAGATCAGAGAGTCTCTGAATTCCAATCATGGGGGAGGAATCCAGACCAACAAAGGTGTTAACTGGATGTGATGAGGGACTAGGTAGAATTTATCATGTCTGTACAAAGTAAGACAGGGAATGGAGAGATGACGGGGAAGCAATGGGGGAGGGCCGGTGGAGGGGTGGGTGGAAATTTTAATGAAAGTCAGAGAAGTCGATATTAAATGCTATCTGGTTGGAAGGTGCCCAGTTGAAGATGGTGTGTTGTTCCTCCAATTTACAGGTAGTCTCAGTCTGACAGTACATGGACCAAAGACAGACATGTTGGCAAAGGAGTGGGATGGAGAATTGAAATGGGTGGCCACTGGAAGATCCACGCTATTGTGTTGGACAGAGCAGAGGTGCTCAACAAAGCAATATTCCAGTCTGCGTCTAGTCTGTCTGATGCACCAGAGACCACAGTGGGAGCACCAGATGCAGTAGATGACTTCTGCAGATTCACGTGAAATGTTGCTTCACTTGGAAGGACTGTTTGTGGTCCTGAATGGTCCAGCACAGATTAGATGGGCAGAAGGTCCCATTTCCATGCTGTAATGTTCTTTAGTTCTATGGTTAGACATAAATCACCTTCTGCAGTTAGTGGTATATTTGTTATGTAAATATTTTCTATGATCAGAGGGTGTCTATGTGATGTATGTGTGATGGAAGCAACAATGAATAAGGAATTCCTTGCTGACAAACAACATCAGTCCAGCCAATTATGAGCACAATTCTTCAATCATGTTGATATTGTTGTAAACATTGCACGTTGCCCTTTGCTTCATGATTCCAATCATATAATCTTCCTGTTCAGTGTACTTTGTATCTGTTCAATACATTTGTTCACACATCAACATTGTTGCTTGTACATACATTTTGTAAATATGGGTTCTCCTGTATACAGGTTGAACCTCTTAAATCCAGCGCTGTTGGTACAAACTCTTTACAGTCAGTGTGGGATTCGAAACCCGGTCCCGATCATTGGCGCTGCACAAACCGGAATTTGATTTGTGATATATTTGATCCTTTTAGCTCAGAAAATGGGTCTGATCAAGGCACCAACCGAATCTTTGACAGCTATTTTCTGTGCATTTTCTATTTTCCGGCATTTTCTGTGGTCCGGCAATGGCTGCGTCCCACTGTCGCCGGATTAAAGAAATTCGACCTGTATTATTTCCTCTCAGTCTTTGTTTTCTGATCACATTTAATTAATCTTACTTTTACTCCATTCTTTTATTAATTGACTCAAAATAAAACATCAGCAAAGTGGAACTGAATATCTGAAAATAATCAATAAAATCTATTGAAAGACTTGAAAATATTCTATCCTGAACTATCAGTCAGGAAAAATGGTATATAAACAGAATGAAAGGCCAGTCAATCAACGAACTCAAACTAAAAACCTCAATTTGGCTCAGAAATGCATCAATTTTCTTAATGACAGAAATACCTAACACTGTATACAAAATAGAGCTGTAAATAAAGTAAGAACATACATTTTTCAAATTGACATGATTTTTCTTGTTTGAATTTAATTCTGTTTTATTCATTGATTATATAGATAGGTCATGGATGACAGAATTGCTGTGTAAGTTTTCAGCAATTCCTAATTGGTAATATTCAAATATCCCCATCTCCTGTTACATAGCACACAGAACCCCAGCCAACCAATTTTCCCCTGCAGCCGCTGCAACCGTGTCTGCCTGTCCTGCATCGGACTTTTCAGCCACAAACGAGCCTGCAGCTGACGTGGACTTTTACCCCCTCCATAAATCTTCGTCCGCGAAGCCAAGCCAAAGAAAGAAGAAAGAAGAAGAACAGCACAGCACAGTACAAGCCCTTTGGCCCACAATGTTGTGCTGAACCTTAGATCCTGCTTCTCACATAACCCTCCACTTTAAATTCCTCCATATGCTTTTCTAGTCGTCTCTTGAAACTCACCAATGTACTAACTCCCCCACTGACCCAAGTAGTGGATTCCATGCACCAACCACTCTCTGGGTAAAATAAAAACAATCCACTAATATCTCCCTTGAGCTTCCAACCCATTACCTTAAAGCCATGCCCTCTTGTATTAAGCAGGGAAGGAGGCACTGGCTGTATGATTACATTTACTTAATATAACGTGTGTATATTCAGTGATTTTTTTTTAAAACTCAGGTGAATTTGATTGCAGTGTACAAAGATTAACTTGAGAGATAAAGGGGTTCAATGTATTTTATGCAAGAGTCCTTTCTGAACTGTTCATCTCATCTTAATTACACATATAATCTTATGATCCATGCAACATGCTTTACAAAGCTCAAAATCAGAATCAGAATTCTGAACAAGTCATGAAATTCGGTGTTTTGTGGCAGCATCAAAGTGCAAACATTAATATTGTAACCATCTTTCAACATTATTATTCAAAAATTTAAAAAAATAATAGTGCACAAAAATTAAGGCAGTGCCTTTGGTTCAGCAATCTGATGGCTGCAGAGTGGTCATATTTAGGTTCCTGTACCTCTTTCCTGATGGTAGCAGAGTGAAGAAGTGGTGGGAGTCTTTGAGGATAGAGGCTGCTTTTTTAGACACTGCTCATGTAGATGTACCTGATGGATTTTATATTGTAGATGTCTGGTGCCTGTGATGTTGCAGGCTGAGTTAACAACCCTCTGCAGTGTATTCTCATCCTGAGAGTTGGCGCCTCCATTTCAGGCAGTGATGCAAACAACCAGAATGCTTTCTGCAGTACAGCTGTAGAAGTTTACAAGAGTCTTCAGTGATACTGAATCTCCTCAGACACCTCACAAAGTATAGCTACTGGCGAGTTTTCTTCATGTTGCTTAAAAATGGAGGCTCCAGGACATATCATCGGAGATGTTGATACCCAGGAATTTAAAGTGTTTGACCCTCTCCACTACTGAGGACTGGGTCATGTTCCTTTGACTTCCTCCTGAAGTCCACAATCATCTCCTTTGTTTTGCTGACATTGAGCCAAAGGTTGTTTTTGTTACACCATTCAGCGAGCTATCTATCTCCCTCCTGTACACTTCCTTATTGATGTTTGTGATTCTGCCGACAACTGTGGTGTCATCAGCAAACTTGTAGGTGGCATTGAAATTGTCTCTGGCCTCACATAAATGGTGTATAACGAGTTAAGCAGTGGGCTAAGCACACATCCTTGGGGTGTACCTGTGTTAATAATCAGTGAAAAGGAGACGTTATTTCCAATTCGTACTGACTGTAGTCTTCCAATGAGAAAGTCAAGGAACCAGTTGCAGAGTAGGGTACTGAGGTCCTGAGTTTGTAGCATTTTGACCAGCACTGAGGGAATGATGATATTGAAGACCAAGCTGTCATCAATGAGGAGCAGCTGTATGTATGAATTGATGTTTTCGAGGTGATCCAGAACTGAGTGGAGAGCCAACGATATTGGATCTGCCGTGGAGCAATTGTGATGATGGGCGAATTGCAGTGGATCCAGATCTTTACTTAGCTATGTGTTAATTCTGGCCATGACAAGCTTCTCAAAGCATTTCATTGCAGTAGATGTTAGTGCTACTTGGCAGTAGTTGCTGAGGCAGCTCACACTACGCTTTTTGGATGATTTATGTCCTTTTGAAGCAGGTGGGAACCTCTGACTGCAGCAATAAGAAGTTTAAAATGTCCATGAATACTCCAGCTAGTTGATTGGCATAGATTTTCAGTATCCCGCCGGGTATACCAACAGGACCTGATGCCTTGCGAGGGTTCACCATTTTGAATGAAGTTCTGATGTCATATTCAGAGGGTCCTCAGCCTTTTCAGGGATTCTTGTAGCCACTGTTTGGCTCTTCTTCTCAAAGCGGGCATAGAAGGTGTTGAGCTCATTGGATAGTGAAGCAGCTAATTTTACTGCATTCTCTAGCTTGGCATTTCAATTGAAAATATGGGGATTTATTCCCAATGACCATTGGCATTCTTCATTTACTTTTAAGATGGGCATTGCCATGTGACATGACCAGCCAATGAAAGCCTTTCATTTCTCAAATCTGGATCAAAATCTGAAAATTTGTGAAGAGGGCTTTGCTTGCAAGCAACTTTCCATGTTGACTGAAATTCATTTCTATAGATGCAACCTTTTGCTTGCCTACTCTGTAACTTATAAACATAAACCATAGAAATCTACAGCACAGTAAAGACCCTTCAGCCCACAGTGTTGTACCGGACTAATAACCTAATCTAACAACTTCCTATAATTTTCTTACTGCATAATCCTCCATTTTACTCTGTTCCATCTAATAGTCTCTCATAAGTTTCTATTTTACTTGTCTCCACCTCCCATTCCATGCACCCACCACTCTCTGTATGAAGAACTTACCTCTTACATCCCCCTGTATGTACTCCAAAGCACCTTAAAATTATGCCCCCTGATATTAGCCATTTCACCCTCTGGCCATTGCTACAATCAATTGCCTCACATTACCTTTTACATCTCTATCTTGTCATCCCTCATCATCCATCTCTCCAAGGAGAAATGATGAAGTTCACTAGATCTATCCTCATAAGGCATGTTCTCCAATCCAGGCAACATCCTTGTAAATCTCCTCTGCACCTTTTCTATCACATCCACATCTTTCCTATAATGAGGTGACCAGAACTGAACACTATATTCCAGGTGAGGGATAATTGAGATCTTATATAACTGCAGCATTATCTCATGACAGTTGAACTTGATCCCACAGTTCATGAAGGCCAACACACCATACCACTTCTTAACAAAGATATCCACTTGTGCAGTAGCTTTGAGTGTCCCATGTTACTCAGAACCCAAGACCTCACATGAACATTGTTTCTGCTTCAAACTTGACTTACCATAGGTCTACAGTGGATGCCATCTCACTGGCTCTACTCAAAGCCCTGGAACATCTGGACAACAAAGATACACATCAGGATGGTCTTGATCGACTACAATTTGGCATTTAACACCATCATCCCTCAAAACTGATCACCAAACTCCAAGACCTGGGAGTTAACACCCACTGTGTAATTGGATCATGGATTTACTCACCTCCAGACAACAATCAGTGAAGATTGGTAAGAATATTTCCTTTCCAATCTCTATCAGTACTGGAGCACCACAGACTGTGTTCTTAACTGCCTGCTCTACTCACTTTACACCTATGACTATTTGGCTTGGGACAACAATAACACCATTTGCAAATTTGCTATGATACCATGGTAATGGGTTGTATCAGCATATTGGATGGAGATTGAAAACTCCATTGATTGAATGGTGCACCAACAACAACTTTGCACTCAATATCACCAAAAATAAGGAGCTGATTGTTGACTTCAGGAAAGGAAAGCCACAGGTATACAATCCAGCGATCATTGGGGGATCAGACATAGAAAGAGTGAGAAAATTTAAGTTCTTGTGAGTCACTATCTAAGAGGATATTTCATGGTCCCAACACACCAATGGTATTGTGAAGAAAGCATGTCAGCACCTCTACTTCCTCAGGAGTTTGTAGAGGTTTAGTATGACATCAGAAACACTGGAAAATTTCTACAAAAAGTTTGGTGGAAAGTGTGCTGACTGGCTGAATCATGGTCTGGAATGAGAACACCAATGCCCCTGAGCATAAAGCCCTCCAAAGGTAATGGACACAGCCCAGGACACCACAGGCAAAACCCTGCCCACTATTGAACACATCAATAGGGGATGCTGCCTTCGGAGAGCAGCAACAATCATCAAAGACCCACACCACCCAGCACATGCTCTGTTCTCACTGCTGCCATCAGGAAAGAGGAGGTATAGGGCTACAAGACTCACACCACCAGGTTCAGGAACAGCTCTACCCTTCCACCATCAGACTTCTCAACAACAAACTCAATTGGAGACTCATTTAAGGACTCTTACTTGTGCACTTTACACTTTATTGATTTTCTTTTTGTTCTCTGCATTGCACAGTAAGTTTGTTTAGATATGTTATCTGTTTACAGTACCTTGATAAAGGGCTCAAGCCCAAAACATTGGTTATGTACTTTTAGATCTGTTGCTTGAACTGCTGAGTTTCTCTAGGTTTGTGTTTTTACTTGAGAAACATCATGTCTTCTATCTGAGCAATTTGTATCTTTCTCAACACAATTATCCATCTTAAAATAACTTGCTACTTCTTTCTGTCTGTATCAGAACTAATCATGCCTGCCTGCTATCCATCTGTGTATTAGGCTCAGTTGTTTTCTTTCCATTCATATGGTCTGGACTCCTAGGCCTGTCCCTCAGCTCTGCTATGAGCAACATAAAATTTTAACTACCACATTAATTCATTTGGTCTCACGCTATCAGGGATAGTCTCTTGGTCCTAAACAACAACCATCCTTTTGCCTCCACAAATGCTGTTTGTTCCACTGAGCCTTTTTGAGAATTGCAACATCCCCACTGATATTTTGACAGGTATGTGGATAGATGTAGAGGGATATGAGCCAAACACTGGGATTTGACTAGCTCAAGAAGACAACTTAGTTGGCATGGATGAGTTGGATTGATGGGCCATTTTCTATGCTGTATAACTTTTTAATACTCTATGACTCCGGCCCACAATCATTCAAAGCAGAGAGGGGGCATTCAAGCTGAAATTGAGAACCTTGGGTCCATGCACTGGGAGCATAAAGAAGTTCAATCTCAGCAGTGGAAGGTGTGCACTGCCTCACCCCATCGGTCAGCTCTGGCCCCATCTGCAGAAAAATGTGTATGTCCCACACTGGTCTCATCAACCATCTCAGCACCCATGGAACTCAAGTGGAAAAAAATTAATCCTTGATACCAATAGATTGCCCAAAAAGGAGCATTGAAATGGTGGATGAAATATTTTTTGAAAAAAATCAAGCAATAATTTATATCAATTATGATATTGTTGGATGTTTATTAAAATAGCCAGGAGTTCAACTGCTATTATACAAGTATATTGATTTACTTCTTTACAAAGAATGAATAATGCAACCTAGACTTCACACTCATTGCGATAATCTGCAATCTCTTTCTGAGCCAGGTCCCAAGAAACACAAGCCCTCTTCTGCCTCCTTATGACCAATATGACCTTATGACTCTATTGCAACTTCTCTTCAAGATCATTCATTTAGTTTGCCAATTGCTGGTTTGCTATCCACTGTACTTTTAAATACATACCTTTAGATCACAAGTTTCAATTCTGTGGTGAAGCTAAAAACTGGGATTTAACTTTTGCATTGGAAAATGTACAAGAAGGAATGTGGCAAGATGACGTAGGAAGAGGACTTGAGGAGACACCTCTCCCTGACTGAACTATTCAGTACCTGAATTATAGTGACTTTTATAATTTTATAAATGTTCTGAGCAGTAATTTAATATCTGAGGACGTTGGAAATTATAAAAGGAAAAAAGCAGCTAATAAAAAAAAGTTTTTAAGCCTGTACAAAGTTCTGAAGAAACTAGGCCTACCTTACAGAAGGAACCTTGGGAGAAGTTGGAGATGGATCAAAAGCCTCAACATGGAAATCAGGATGAGCTGGAAGAAATGTCGGCGTCCTCTATGGATCGGGAGATGCAAGATGGCGCTGATGTCTTTGGCCTGGGACGGGCCATGAGGAATGCGAGCGCGATGTCTGATGTGCGCCAGATTTGATCGAGTAGCACGGGGGGTGGGCACCTGAGCGCGATTGTGAGTCTGCAGCCAGAGGAGCACCTGCACGCATTGGTGCATCTGGAGACGCTCACCTGTGCCTTGCCGATATTCTGGGCGAGGTCCGAACGGTGTGGCAAGGGGTCCAGACCTGCACTACGGCTGCCAGGTATGAAGTGGAAGAAGAAAAAGAAGATGAAGATAATCCAGAAGTGCTAGAAGAAGAACAACAAGAATTGCTATTGGCTGCTGCCAGACTTATTGAAGGTAGGCCTAAGGCTTTAAGAAAATCTTTTTCTCCAGTAAAAGCTGGTGTTTCTTCAAGGACATCCTCTCCAGTTTTAAAGACCCCTGTAGCAGGGATGGAAGTTAATTTTATGTTTGAAGAACTTATTAACCAAAATGAAAATATGATGTCTTATAATACTCAAGGCTTTGAAACTTTAAATGATAAATTTGCTGGTATGAAGGAAAAGATGACTGGTATGTGCGAAGACATTACATATTGTTGATGTTAATAAGTGTTTAACAGCAGTTGACACTGTACAAGATAAATTTAAGAAGATAGACGAAGCCTTTCTTGATTGTAAGGACCATGTGGATCATTATGCGGAGAGAATAGATCACATTGAGGATTCATTTACAGGGTGGGATGTTCAGAAGAGAGACTTGTTACAAAATATTGATTCATTGGAATAATATTAAGATAGTTGATCTGCCAGAAGATATTGAAGGTTCAGATCCTGTTAAATTTTTTTTGGAAATGGATTCCAGAGAAGTTGGGAACTGAATTTTTTTCCAGATGGACTGGAATTAGATCAAGCTCATAGAGAGTTAAGGAGAAAACCTTTTCTGGGTCAATTACCGAGAGCACTTCTTTTAAGATGTTTATATCAGGATAGAGAAATGATTTTGCGGCTTGCAGTTTAGGAAGCATGCCTTGATCAAAGCCCTATGATGGTCCAAGCAATAGGGTTTTCTTCTCTGCTGATTTAAGTCAGGAGATTATTAAGAAATGGAAAGAGTTCAATTCAGTTAAAGCAGTGGTGTGGAAGAAAGGGTACAAGATTACATTTTTGTATCCGGCAGTATTTAAGGTGTTTTACGGGCCAAATCAGTCTCAATTTTTTGAGAGTCCTTATGGTGCATTAACTTTTGCTAATTCCTTTATCTTCTTTCTTTGGCTTGGCTTCGCGGACGAAGATTTATGGAGGGGGTAAAAAGTCCACGTCAGCTGCAGGCTCGTTTGTGGCTGACAAGTCCGATGCGGGACAGGCAGACACGGTTGCAGTGGTTGCAGGGGAAAATTGGTGGGTTGGGGTTGGGTGTTGGGTTTTTCCTCCTTTGTCTTTTGTCAGTGAGGTGGGCTCTGCGGTCTTCTTCAAAGGAGGTTGCTGCCCGCCAAACTGTGAGGCGCCAAGATGCACGGTTTGAGGCGTTATCAGCCCACTGGCGGTGGTCAATGTGGCAGGCACCAAGAGATTTCTTTAGGCAGTCCTTGTACCTTTTCTTTGGTGCACCTCTGTCACGGTGGCCAGTGGAGAGCTCGCCATATAACACGATCTTGGGAAGGCGATGGTCCTCCATTCTGGAGACGTGACCCATCCAGCGCAGCTGGATCTTCAGCAGCGTGGACTCGATGCTGTCGACCTCTGCCATCTCGAGTACTTCGACGTTAGGGGTGTAAGCGCTCCAATGGATGTTGAGGATGGAGCGGAGACAACGCTGGTGGAAGCGTTCTAGGAGCCGTAGGTGGTGCCGGTAGAGGACCCATGATTCGGAGCCGAACAGGAGTGTGGGTATGACAACGGCTCTGTATACGCTTATCTTTGTGAGGTTTTTCAGTTGGTTGTTTTTCCAGACTCTTTTGTGTAGTCTTCCAAAGGCGCTATTTGCCTTGGCGAGTCTGTTGTCTATCTCATTGTCGATCCTTGCATCTGATGAAATGGTGCAGCCGAGATAGGTAAACTGGTTGACCGTTTTGAGTTTTGTGTGCCCGATGGAGATGTGGGGGGGCTGGTAGTCATGGTGGGGAGCTGGCTGATGGAGGACCTCAGTTTTCTTCATGCTGACTTCCAGGCCAAACATTTTGGCAGTTTCCGCAAAGCAGAACGTCAAGCGCTGAAGAGCTGGCTCTGAATTCCTTTATAGATTTGAAGAAATCGATGGGGAAAATGCTTGAGATTAAGATTCGGAATGGGAATGGGAAAAAAGGAGTTGGAATCAGAGTCACTGATTGATGTTGAAGATGAAGCTCAAATTGAATGTGGAGTGGAATCACTGGGATGAATTATAAAGGATGCATGTATTTTAATGCATTCGGTTGGGGGGAGGTGATTGACTCTGCTGCTTCTAAAGTCATCTGCCGCTTGTGGTACTGACCTCACCCAGGCAACAGAGAGGTGGTGGGGGGGGGGGGGGAGGAGTGGGGGTTACTACTTTTCAAGTAGTAGGGTTTTTTGGGTTTTTTTTTAATTGTTTGAAGGGGTTTTTTTGTATAATTGTAATTGCTGTGTGAAGTGTCAATCCCAGGAGGGAATTAAGTTATGGCCAATTTAAATTTTGCAACTTTTAATGTTAAAGGACTTAATAACCCGATTAAACTCATTTGACTGACAAAGAACATTTGAAATTGTAAAGAGATTGCGTAGGACATGTTTTTTTCATCCTCATTTAATTCTAAAGCTAGGGGCATTGCCATTTTAATTCATAAGATACAGTTTCACTTGGAATCATTCTCTGCCACATTGGGCAGAGTGCTTTTGGTAAACTGTAAAATTTTTGCTGAAGCATGGACTTTGATGCATGTTTATGGACCCACAGTCTTATTTGCAAATTAATGCAAATTCAGTACAGAGTAAATTTGTTTTGAGGGATGCTTAAAAGCTTACTTAAGAGGTTTGATAATTAGTTATTCTGCAAAAATTAAGAAAAAAATATTTGGCAGAGAATCAAAACTTGGAGAAGGAAATAACTACTTTAGAAAAGGAATTTCAGCAAAATTCGACTGAGGATAAAAAAGGCTTTTTTGACTAAGTTGAAATTACATTAAATATGAAAAATTAATACAGTGACCTAAACAGCATTATTGTGAGTTAGGAGAAAGAGCACACAAGGTTTTAGCTTGGCAATTAAAGACCAAACAGGCATCAAGGACAATAAATACCTTAAGACATAATACAGGAGTTACTTTTAAACCTCAGGAAATTAATGATCAATTTCGTTCATTCTACCAGAATTTATATACCTCTGAAGTAAGTCAGGATGAGGAATGTGTTGAGTCTTTTTTAGCTGTTTTGGAAGATAAGGATAGGATAGAATTGGAAGATCCTTTTACTAATTTAGAAATTAAAGGAGCTATACTGAATATGCCAAATGGAAAATCGCCTGGAGAAGATAGGTTTACAGTAGAGTTTTATAAAGAATTTTATGAGGTCTTGTCTCCTATTTTTATGGATGTTCTTAAACAAGCTACAGAAGAGCAAGCATTTCCAGAATCTTTTTCTAGAGCTATAATTACAGTTAGTCCAAAAAAGAAAGAGTTCCATTGAAAGTTGCATCATATCGACCAATACCTTTATTAAATGTAGACTATGATAGTAGTTAAGGTATTGGGAAATAGGCTTGTGAATTATTTACCACATTTAATACATGTTGATCAAGCAGATTTTATTAAGAATAGATTTTCTTCTAAAAATATTGTTAGATTGTTCACTTTGATTAATGCGTCAAGACATTGTTTGAATCAGTCAATGATAGTCGCATTAGATGCAGAAAAAGCATTTGATCGAGTTGAATAGAATTTTTTATTTAAAGTACTTGAAAGATTTAAGTTCAGACCATTTTTTACTGGTTGGATTAAAGCTTGTATAAAAATCCTTCAGCCAGGGTGGTGACGTATGAACAAATTTCAGATACGTTTACTCTGACACGATCTACTAGGCAAGGTTGTCCTTTATCACCAGCCTTGTTTGTGTTGGTTATAGAACCATTAGCCCAAGCTATAAGACAAAATGATAAAATTAGTGGGATTAAGATAAATGAAAATATAAGATTAATTTTTTTACAGATGATGTATTAATATATTTAACAAACCCTCAACATCATTATGACATCATCAAAATTGTTGGTACTATATGGAGAAATGTCTGGTTATAAAGTTAATTGGGACAAGAGTGAAATATTACCAATTATGGAGGAGGATTATATTGATTGTAAACAGATTACACATCTTAGATGGACTAAGAAAATTAAATATTTAGGGGTAATGGTTGATGCAGATTACCAACACTTGTATAAATTGAATTATATTTCTTTACTAACAAAAATTAAAGCTGATTTAAATAAATGGAAAGATCTTCCTTTGGCATTAATGGGACATGTGAACTGTGTTAAAATGTATATCTTCCCTCGTATTCAATAATTTTTTGAATCAATTCCATGTTTGCTTCCAAAGATATTTTTTAAAGAGCTAAATGCGGCAATAAGAATATTTTTATGGAAAGGTAAATTGGCCAGAGTTTTGTTGCAAAAATTGACATGGAAATATGCATTAGGGGGGGTTTACAATTTCCTCATTTTCAGAATTATTATGAAGCAGCCCAGTTAAAATTAATTAATAGGTAGTTTGATATTAATCAACCTCCTAGCTGAGCTAAAGTGGAATTAGCACAGATCTTGGATTCTACTATACATCAATTTATATTTAGATGGGCTCCTCATCTTTTGCAATATTATAAAGTGCCAGTATTATGACATTTATGTGATATTTGGTATAAAATACATTTTATAATAGGAATTGGAGACAAGGTTTCACTACAAATTCCATTATATCAGAATAAATTAATACCTTTTTCGATGAATAATCAGTATTTAAAGATTTGGCAGTTGAAAAGTAATAAAGTGTTGGTGGACTATTTTGAAGATGGGATAGGTTTCTTTTGATAGGTTTTGGGAAAATTTTGAGATACCATTAAATTTTTTGCATATTTTCAAGTATGTGTTCTAGTAGTGAAAAATTTTGGGCAGGAATTGAAGTTGCTCAAGTTAACTAAATTTGAAAATTTTATTGTAAATGGGGCAAAAAAGGCATTTATTTCAGAAATGTATTCTTTGTAACATGAGAAAATGGTTAAAACAGATTTAGATAAATAAAAGATTAAATGGGAGAATGATTTATCTTTAGAATTAACGCAAGAAGAATGGAGTACTATGTGTGAAGACAGTGTGACTAAATTTGTTGATGTGCAATATAATTTGGTGAATTATAACTTTTTGCATCTGTTGTATTTAACGCTGAAAATGTTAAAAGGGTATAGATTTAGTAATTTGGATTTATATTTTCGTTGTGGGACTCAAATTGGTACTTTTTTAAAAATTCTGTCTGGTTATGTGATAAAGTCAAGTCTTTTTGAATAAAAATTAAAGAGTTTTTGGAGGATTTATTTGAGACTACTTTAATGTTAGATCCACTGCTTTTTTTAAATGGGGTATACTACAACTTTAACAATGGGTTTAAGAATGGATAAATTTCAAATTGAGTTAGCATTAGCATTGGCTAGGAAATGTATTGTGATTACATGGATAAATGTTATGGATCTGAATATGAATCGTTGGCATAATGAATTGAAATCTTGTATTTGTTTGGAAAAGATAACATAATTTATGTAATCATTATTGTTTTTATGTGAAGATGTATTCTCTATATCTGAAATATATAGGTATGGAAGCATAATAGTTATAACTTTTTGTGTTTTTTTTAAATGTAAAGGTTTGGCACATTCCACAGCAATGAATAAAAAATTGATATATGTTTTCTTCCTCCCTCGGTAGAGGGAGTTTTTGGGAAGGGATTTAGAAGTGAGGTGGGGAGGGGGTGGTGGGGATATATAGTTATGTTTTTTTTTGACAGGTTGGTTTGTTTTGCTTATTATGTACTCTCTATATATACATTCATAATTTTTTTTTAAAAAAAGGAAAATGTACAAGAACAACCTTTATCAAATCAAATTCTTCACACTAGGTTAAAACTCAGGTTTTATACAGTGTTTCCTAACTGGAATCTCAGTAATCAAGTTGATGGTTATCCAACAAAGTCTTCACAAATTCAGAATCACATCTCAACAATGCCATCGACAAATTTAATGATAATACTATGATAGTAGGTTGTATAATAAAGGGCGATGAGTCAGCATACAGGAGGGAGATTTAAAACTTGGCCGAATGGTAGACCAATAACCTTGCACTCAACGTCACCAAAACCCAGGATCTGATTGTTGACCTTAGGAATTGAAATATCAGAGGTGTATGTTCCAGTGATCACTGGAGGATCGGAGGTGGAGAGGGTGAGCAAATTTAAGTTCTTGGGAGTTACTCTCTCAAAGTATCTTTCCTGGACTCTGCAGACTAATGGCATTGTGAATATGTAAAGTCTGCTAACCCACTACATCATGGTCTACTGCATGTACTGGGCATAAAGTTTTGAAAAAAGTCGCGAATACAACCAAAGACATCCACCAGCAAAATCATCACCACCATTGAGAATATCTGTGGGGAGCACAGCTGTCAGAGAGATCTATTTGCATATAGACATGGTGTACAGGTTTTTTGCACTGCCAATAAGTAGTAATTCTGCCTCATTTGCATGTAAAAGGATGCCATGTATGTACTCCAACAATAAATCTGAAATCTAGTCATAATGAGTTAAATCCCACTTTCAAGCCTTAACTCTTTAATCCTGTATGATACTTCAATCTGTGGGAGTTAGATGCAATTACTTGGTGAACATGATTCTCGATATTCAACCTGTATACCATATCTGGCCCCTTGTTGTTACTTTCTGTCATCCTCCCACCCCAGGAGAATTTCTAACAACTGAGCAAACCCTTCTTCAGCTATTTAACAAATACAGACCAGAGCTTCATCATTCTCAATGTTCTTGCACCCAACACATGATTAGTTTGATTATAGCTGGAGTAATACAAGAGAGAGAGACAGAATTGTTGACTGTTGATACCCAATTTTTATTATGCATTGAACTAAGAGGGCACACCAAAGGACAAGATATTAATCTCCAGAACTAGAGAGATGTCGGCTTCGATTCCTCTGTCTTAAAATGAATTATTTTACATTTTGCCGTTTCAGACTAATAGACAGAACTGTACCACATTCTGAGTGATCTCCATGGTGAGTTATGCCCAGAGTGATCTGGAGTTGAAGAGTCAGTAATATTTAAAGATAAAAAATAGCTTACTGGGGAACTGCTGACAGGCTTAATCACCTGTGCAGTATTAGAGGGCAGAATAAAAGATTATATGTCATTGACTTTACCTAAGGGTTAAAGTTATTTAAGATACATGGCACAGAGTTCACATTAGTACATGATATTTTGTGAATGTTGCATCATATGATTTTTAGTAAATTGATGCCACTTTTTGTGTAATATTATTTATGTTTTTTGCTTGAAGATGCTTTAAACTATAGATGATATTGTGAATACTTCTCTGCCATGCTTCAGGGATTTTGTCAGCTTCAGATGTCTTTCCATTCATCAGCTGTTGGAAAGTGCTGTCAAGGCTTTGCAGTGCTGTCTTGCTGGAACATAAACAGGAGCCTAGACAATGGTGTCTGTCAATTGATTGTGGAGTTGTGAAGGGTCAAACGGCCAAGGAAAGGGCTTAGTTAAGGATAGAAATCTTCTGATCCTGAACGAACATCACTGTTGAAAAATAACACAGAAATGCTGGAGGAACTCAGCCGGTCTTTTCAGCATCTATAGGAGACAAAGATATATTGCTGATGTTTCGGGCCTGAGCCCTTCTTCAAGGAAAAATCAGAAAAGGCAGAAACAGGATATATCAGAGAGTCTCAGAATTCAAACAATGGGGGAAGAATCCAGACCAACAAAAGGTGGTAATTGGATGTGATAAGTAAGGGACTAGGTAGAATTTATCATGTCCGTGTGAAAAGGAGACAAGAAATGGAGAGATGTTAAGGGGAAACAAAGGGGTGGGGGGGGGTGCTTAATGAAAACCAGAGAAGTCGATATTAATGCCATCTGTAGGGTGCCCAGTCAGAAGATAAGGTGTTCCTCCAATTTACAGGTGGTCTCAATCTGGCAGAATGAGACCATTGTCAGACATGTTGGCAAGGGAATGGGATAGAAAATAGAAAGGGGTGGTCACTGTGAAATCCACATTATTGTGGCGGACAAAGCCGAAGTGCTCAACAACGTGATCAACCTAGACCCTTATCACATCCAATTAACACCTTTTGTTGGTCTGGATTCCTCCCCCATTGTTTGAATTCTGAGACTTTCTGATATATCCTGGTTCTGCCTTTTCTGATTTTTCCTTGAAGAAGGGCTCAGGCCCGAAATATTGGCAATATCTCTTTGTCTCCTATAGATGCTGAATAGACTAGCTGAGTTCCTCCAGCATTTCTGTTTTTACTATAATCACAGCATCTGTGGCCTATTGTGTTTCCCTAATACATCACTGTTGAACCAGGAGGGATTTCATACTGAACTTTCACGATTACCACAGTGGGATTTGAACTCACCCCATTCCGTTGTTTGTTACAGCCAGTTGAATTAATCCAATCTTGTAATTTTATCACTGCACCACTACTGTATCACCAGATCTCTTCTTAGATACCTCACTATTTCCTCAAGGATGGAATATCACAAAACTACCCTGAATACTATATTATTTTTTTCAGAGAAACACCAGGTTCTTTATAGTTAAAACCCTCAGTGTTTTAGGCTGATATTCATCAGTAGTTAACAGGTACCAATGCAGTCAATGCAGTCCTGAGTACCGTCTTTTTCATTCAGTTGAATGGCATGCAGACCCAAGGGATATGCATTAGAAGGTTAATTTTCCTAACCAGTCTCCGTCAACAATGCAAGGACCTTCATTGAGCTCACCTGGAGTTACATTATTGGAAAATATTGCAGAAATTGTCGAATCCAAGGTTTATCATGTGCAATAAATGTTGGAGCCTGCAGAGGAGAATAATCACGCTTCACACCAATCAAACCTAATTGCTACCTTTTCACACAATCCTGATCAAGAAATCACCAAACCAGTCTACAAGCCCATGAGGATATGAAACCAGGAGCTGTCCATTCTGCTCCATTCATATGCTCCAGCCACCCACAAAAGCATCTGTTTCACAGGGTGCCATTAATATCTCTGAGGAGAACACCAAGGAAAAAATAAATTGTGCTGAGATAGTAGATGAAATGAGAGGATGTGCTCATTCATTGGAGAACAAGCAATCATGAGTAAATACAAGCAAGCTTTCACCACTGAGGTTAGGGGAGATTAAAAATGAGAGGACATGGGTTAAAGGTGAAAGAGGAACATTGTGGGGGCATTTCTTTACACAGAGAGTGGTGGTAATGTGAAATTACCTGCCAGATAAATTGGTGAATGCAGGATCAGTTTTGATCTTTAAGAAAAATATTGACAGGTACATGAATGGGAGGGGCATAGAGGGATATGGTCGGGGTGCAGGTCAGTTGGATTAGAAAGCACAAAGGGCCTGTTTCTGTGCTGCAGAGTTTAATGGTTCTATGTTCAATAATACATTTGAGCAGAATCAGGCTATTTAGTCCATAAAGTCTGTTCTGCAATTCAACTCATGGTAGATGTATTATTCCTTTCAACCCAATTCTCCTGTAGCTACCTCGTAATCTTTGACTTCCTTATCAATCAAATAACGTGGTCATTTCATATTCAGAAGTTATCAAGTATGAAAGTGATTGTTAGTGTAAGTCAGCCATTCTCAACCTGTTTTAAGCTTTAGCCCCCTGAGGACTCTGTTCAAAGTTTATGGGCCCCCTTCCCTCTGAAGCAGTCAAGTTTAGTTTGTTTCTTCTGCACTTCTCTCCTACCACCTACAAAAAAAACATAAAAGTTATTTATGTTACATAGGTGAAAAGAAAACAAGGCTTTTACTCTGAGCATAACAACTGTGGCTTGTGATTCCAGAACAGACAGACAAATTAGAAATCATTCTTATTGAACATGTAGGAAGGAACAAAACATGAACATACATATACCAAAAGAATAAAAAAAGTTTCTTAGAGTGCAATGACTTGTACATAGTGAGTCATTAGGGAACCTTAAGCATAAAATTAAAGATGTGAAAGCTTTGTACAGTAAAAAGAGCTTTAAAAATTAATTTTATGAAATGAAAATTTTAGTGAGAACTTTGTGCTTGATGTTCCTGCGCAAGGTTTTTAATCTTAGGCTCCAAATTGTGTTGTGCTGGTCAAAAGTCACCTCTTGTGATATCAAGTTTGTTTCTGGATTCTGTCAAGGAAACAACCCTGCTGAATCCACATTCAACCAAGTATGTTGAGTGGGAAAGGAAATTAGAACTATTTTGGAGTTTTCCCATTGTTTTGTACACCCATTCTGCAGATCACTCTTAATCAAAAAAACTTTTAAAAAATTAATTGAACATGACATGCAATTACATCACTGAAGATCAATTAAACTCTCTTAAATTTCTGTGACAGCATCAATGAGTTCCTCAAATAGATCTAATATCCAGTGTAGGACATTCAGGTTTAACAAGTCATTAAACCTTTCCTGCAGATCAGTGTGTATTTGCTTTAGTGTCATCATCCTTCAGCACCTCTGTGTCCATGTTCACATTTGGAAATAATAAAAATTCCCGACATTTGATATGGCACAAAATAGACTTCGATCTTTTCTTTTATTTAGGTTGAATTTCAATCCGAAATTTATGCATCCCATCTTTGTACAATTAATTATTTTTTTTTATTAATTATTTTTCACACTGCGAACCATATCATTCAAAGTACATACAAACATTTCCCTCTTAAATATACACAGTCGCATTTTCTCCCTTTTTTTCCACCCTACCTTCCCTCCCCTTCCCACCCCCCTCCAAACCCATTAAACATTCACACATATACAATACAATAAAACCATTAAACAATGTAATCACACAATGAAAATAAACAAGAAAAATGTGTCATCTTCTTTTACACACTGGATCAAGTCATTTTGTCTTCTTATCATTTTAGGAGATGGAGGTCTGAGGCAAACCCTCTCTGTTATGTTCCATGTACAAATTTGTTCAAATAAAGTGACTTCATTTTTTAAATTATATGTTATTTCTGCCAATGGAATACATTTACTCATTTCCATGTACCATTACTCTATTCTCAGGCTTTCTTCTGATTTCCAAGTTGACATTATACATTTTTTTTGCTCCAGCTAAGGCTATCATAATAATTTTTTTTTGTGCTTCATCTAGTTTGAGGCCTAATTCTTTACTTCTTATATTACTTAGAAGAAAGATCTCTGGATTTTTTGGTATGGTTTTTTTTGTGATTTTATTTAATACCTGATTTAGATCTTCCCAAATGTCACTTTTCACTTTCTCACAAGCCCAAATTGCATGTACTGTTGTTCCCACTTTCTTCTTACAGCGAAAAAATCTATCTGATAATGTTGGATCCCATTTTTTTTAACTTTTAGGGTGTGATATATAACCTGCGTAACCACTTATACTGTATCATACGTAACCTTGTGTTTATTATATTCTTCATAGTTCCAGAGCATAACTTTTCCCATGTTTCATTTTTTATCTTTAAGTTTAAATCTTTTTCCCAATTTTGTTTGGGTTTATAGCTTATTTTGTAATTTTCCTTCTCTTGCAGCTTGATGTACATGTTCGTTATAAATCTTTTTATTATCATTGTGTCTGTAATCACATATTCAAAACTGCTTCCTTCTGGTAATCTCAGTCTGTTTTCCAATTTATCCTTTAAGTAGGCTTTCAGTTGATGGTATGCAAACATTGTACCATGAGTTATTTCATATTTGTACTTCATTTGTTCAAATGTTAATAAATTATTTCCCAAAAAAACAATTTTCTATTATTTTAATTCCTTTTCTCTCCCATTCTCTAAAGGAAAGGTTATCTATTGTAAAAGGGATTAGCTGATTTTGCATCAATAATATTTTTGTTATTTGGTCATATGTTTTTTTTTCCTTTCTAAGTGAATCTTCCAATATATTGACTAAATGATGCAATACTAGTGATACGGGCAGTTTATAGTTTAATGCCCCGATACGGGCAGGAGCAAGGGGGAGACGGCGGCCCCAGTCCAGGCACAGGGAGAGCAGCAGCGGCCCCGGCCCCGGTCCGGGCGAAGGGTAGACGGCGGCGGCCCCGATACGGGCAGGAGCAAGGGGGAGACGGCGGCCCCGGCCTCGGTCGAGTGAGGCAGGCGGAGGCCCCGGTCCGGACAGGGAGTGGGAGGCGGCGGCCCCAGTCCGGGCACAGGGAGAGCAGCAGCGGCCCCGGCCCCGGTCCGGGCGAAGGGTAGACGGCGGCGGCCCCGATACGGGCAGGAGCAAGGGGGAGACGGCGGCCCCGGCCTCGGTCGAGTGAGACAGGCGGAGGCCCCGGTCCGGACAGGGAGTGGGAGGCGCCGGCCCCAGTCCAGGCACAGGGAGAGCAGCAGCGGCCCCGGCCCCGGTCCGGGCGAAGGGTAGACGGCGGCGGCCTCGATCCGGGCAGGAGAAAGGGGGAGACGGCGGCCCCGGCCTCGGTCGAGTGGGGCAGGGGGAGGCCCCGATCCGGGCAGAGAGTGGGAGGCGGCGGCCCCAGTCCAGGCACAGGGTGAGCTGCGGCGGCCTCGGCCCCGGTCCGGGCAGTATGGACCGACCTAGGAGGGGAGGCAGGCCCCTCCAGCCCGGGTAAGAAACCTGCATAGGAGAAGGCCACTCCGTTATAAAACCTACGACCCAAGGACCTCGCTGCCACATCCCAGCTTGCTTGGCCACGGCACACGAACCATGGGTGTAAAGGGTGGGGCCAGTACTGCGCGCACTGCACTCCACCTAAAAGCTCCTTTGCGCAGGCCCGAGGACAGGTCCACGTCCTCCCCCTCCACGTCCTCCCCCTCCATGTCCTCCCCCTCCACGTCCTCCCCCTCCACGTCCTCCCCCTCCACGTCCTCCCCCTCCACGTCCTCCCCCTCCACGTCCTCCCCCTCCACGTCCTCCCCCTCCACGTCCTCCCCCTCCACGTCCTCCCCCTCCACGTCCTCCCCCTCCACGTCCTCCCCCTCCACGTCCTCCCCCTCCACGTCCTCCCCCTCCACGTCCTCTCCCTCCACGCCTTCCCCCTCAAAAGATGCTCACAAACTCAAGCTAGCATGCTGGAACATCAGAACCATGCTAGACAAGGCTGACAGCCACCGACCTGAACGTCGGTCTGCCCTCATTGCACATGAACTCCTCAGACTTGACATCGACATAGCCGCTCTCAGTGAAGTCCGCCTGGCAGATGTAGGCAGCCTCCAAGAACGCGGCGCGGGCTACACACTCTACTGGTCTGGCAAGCCTTCGGATGAACGATGCCTATCTGGTGTATGCTTCATGGTCAAGAGCTTCATTGCCTCCAAACTCGAAAACCTTCCGACAGGCCTCTCGGACCGAATCATGTCCATGCGACTCCCCCTTCAGAACAAGCGTCACATCACCCTCATCAGTGTCTATGCTCCAACCCTCCAGGCGGAACCAGCAGAAAAGGACAAGTTCTACACCGACCTGCGCAACCTCATCCAACGCACCCCTACAGCCGACAAGGTTGTCATCCTGGGCGACTTCAACGCTCGTGTCGGCAAAGACTCAGAAACCTGGCCAGGAATCCTGGGCAAGCATGGCGTGGGCAAGCATGGCGTCGGCAAGTGCAACGACAATGGGCGCCTCCTGTTGGAGCTCTGCGCAGAACAGCGGCTTGTCATTACAAACACCCTTTTTCAGCAGAGGGACAGCCTTAAGACCACCTGGATGCATCCCCGATCCAAGCACTGGCACCTCCTGGACTACATCCTGGTGCGAGAAAGTGACAAACGAGATGTGCTCCACACCAGGGTCATGCCTAGCGCGGAATGCCACACTGACCACCGGCTGGTTCGCTGTAAGCTCAACCTTCACTTCAAACCAAAGCCCAGGAACAATAAAGCCCCCAGAAAGAGGTTCAATGTTGTAAACCTGCAGTCAGACGAAGCGAGAGGAAACTTCCAGGCAAACCTCAAAGCAAAGCTCGACGATGCAACCCGCCTCACGGACCTGTCCCCTGAAACCCTCTGGGATCAGTTGAAGACTACCATACTGCAATCCACTGAAGAGGTACTGGGCTTCTCCTCCAGGATAAACAAGGACTGGTTTGACGAAAACAGCCAGGAAATCCAGGAGCTGCTGGCAAAGAAGCGAGCTGCCCACCAGGCTCACCTTACAAAGCCGTCCTGTCCAGAGAAGAAACAAGCCTTCCGTCGCGCATACAGTCATCTTCAGCGCAAACTCCGGGAGATCCAAAATGAGTGGTGGACTAGCCTCGCCAAACGAACCCAGCTCAGCGCGGACATTGGCGACTTCAGGGGTTTCTACGAGGCTCTAAAGGCTGTGTACGGCCCCTCACCCCAAGTCCAAAGCCCGCTGCGCAGCTCAGGCGGCAAAGTCCTCCTCCATCCTCAACCGATGTTCAGAACATTTCCAATCTCTTTTCAGTGCCAACCGCTCAGTCCAAGATTCCGCCCTGCTCCAGCTCCCTCAACAGCCCCTAAGGCTAGAGCTGGATGAGGTTCCCACCCTGGATGAGACATATAAGGCAATCGAACAACTGAAAAGTGGCAAAGCAGCAGGTATGGATGGAATCCCCCCAGAAGTCTGGAAGGCTGGTGGCAAAACTCTGCATGCCAAACTGCATGAGTTTTTCAAGCTTTGTTGGGACCAAGGTAAACTGCCTCAGGATCTTCGTGATGCCACCATCATCACCCTGTACAAAAACAAAGGCGAGAAATCAGACTGCTCAAACTACAGGGGAATCACGTTGCTCTCCATTGCAGGCAAAATCTTCGCTAGGATTCTACTAAATAGAATAATACCTAGTGTCGCCGAGAATATTCTCCCAGAATCACAGTGCGGCTTTCACGCAAACAGAGGAACTACTGACATGGTCTTTGCCCTCAGACAGCTCCAAGAAAAATGCAGAGAACAAAACAAAGGACTCTACATCACCTTTGTTGACCTCACCAAAGCCTTCGACACCGTGAGCAGGAAAGGGCTTTGGAAAATACTAGAGCGCATCGGATGTCCCCCAAAGTTCCTCAACATGATTATCCAACTGCACGAAAACCAACAAGGTCGGGTCAGATACAGCAATGAGCTCTCTGAACCCTTCTCCATTAACAATGGCGTGAAGCAAGGCTGTGTTCTGGCACCAACCCTCTTTTCAATCTTCTTCAGCATGATGCTGAACCAAGCCATGAGAGACCCCAACAATGAAGACGCTGTTTACATCCGGTACCGCACGGATGGCAGTCTCTTCAATCTGAGGCGCCTGCAAGCCCACACCAAGACACAAGAGAAACTTGTCCGTGAACTACTCTTTGCAGACGATGCCGCTTTAGTTGCCCATTCAGAGCCAGCTCTTCAGCGCTTGACGTCCTGCTTTGCGGAAACTGCCAAAATGTTTGGCCTGGAAGTCAGCCTGAAGAAAACTGAGGTCCTCCATCAGCCAGCTCCCCACCATGATTACCAGCCCCCCCACATCTCCATCGGGCACACAAAATTCAAAACGGTCAACCAGTTTACCTATCTCGGCTGCACCATTTCATCAGATGCAAGGATCGACAATGAGATAGACAACAGACTCGCCAAGGCAAATAGCGCCTTTGGAAGACTACACAAAAGAGTCTGGAAAAACAACCAACTGAAAAACCTCACAAAGATAAGCGTATACAGAGCCGTTGTCATACCCACACTCCTGTTCGGCTCCGAATCATGGGTCCTCTACCGGCACCACTAACGGCTCCTAGAACGCTTCCACCAGCGTTGTCTCCGCTCCATCCTCAACATCCATTGGAGCGCTTACATCCCTAACGTCGAAGTACTCGAGATGGCAGAGGTCGACAGCATCGAGTCCACGCTGCTGAAGATCCAGCTGCGCTGGATGGGTCACGTCTCCAGAATGGAGGACCATCGCCTTCCCAAGATCATGTTATATGGCGAGCTCTCCACTGGCCACCGTGACAGAGGTGCACCAAAGAAAAGGTACAAAGACTGCCTAAAGAAATCTCTTGGTGCTTGCCACATTGACCACCGCCAGTGGGCTGATATCGCCTCAAACCGTGCATCTTGGCGCCTCACAGTTTGGCGGGCAGCAACCTCCTTTGAAGAAGACCGCAGAGCCTACCTCACTGACAAAAGGCAAAGGAGGAAAAACCCAACACCCATCCCCAACCAACCAATTTTCCCCTGCAACCGCTGCAATCGTGTCTGCCTGTCCCGCATCGTACTTGTCAGCCACAAACGAGTCTGCAGCTGACGTGGACTTTTTACCCCCTCCATAAATCTTCGTCCGCGAAGCCAAGCCAAAGAAAAAGTGAGCTTTTATATCGTATCAGCTTTTCATCCCACTTAAAAAGTATATGTTCCGGTACCTTCTCCCCTATTTTATCTAGCTCTATCTTAGTCCAATCTGGTTTTTCCCTGGTCTGATAAAAATCTGATAAATACCTTAATTATGCTGCTCTATAACAATTTTTAAAGTTTGTTAACTGCAAACCACCTTGGTTGTACCTCTCTGTTAATTTATATAATGCTATCCTCGGTTTCTCCCCTTTCCATAAAAATTTCCTTATTATTCTCTTTAGTTCATTAAAGAATTTCTCTTTTAAGGAAATTGGTAACGATTGAAATAAGTATTGTATCCTTGGGAAGACATTCATTTTAATCCAATTTACCTTCCCTATCAACGTTAGTGGTAATTCTTTCCAATGTTCTAAATTTTCCTGTAATTTCTTTATTAGTGGCTGATAATTTAATTTGTACAAGTATCTTAAATTATTATCTAATCTAATACCAAGGTATCGGATTGCTTGTGTTTGCCATTTAAATGGTGATTCTTTTTAAAATTCTGTATAATTTGCATTACTCATTGGCATCACTTCACTTTTATTTGCGTTGATCTTGTACCCCGATATTTCTCCATATTCCTTCAATTTCTTATGTAGTTATTTTATTGATATTTCTGGTTCTGTTAAGTATAGTATGATGTCATCTGCAAATAAACTGATTTTGTATTTCTCCTTTATTTTTATCCCTTTTATTTTATTTTCTGTTCTTATCAGTTCTGCCAATGGTTCTATTGCTAAAGCGAACAGTGAGAGAGATAGTGGACATCCCTGCCTAGTTGACCCACTTAATTTAAATTGGTTCGATAGATATCCATTTACTGTTACCTTCACCATTATATAATGCTTTAATCCAATTAATATATTTTTCTGGTAGATTGAACCTCTGTAGTACTTTGAATAAATTATTCTATTCTACCCTGTCAAAGGCTTTTTCTACATCTAAAGCTACAGCCACTGTTGGCTTCTTATTTCCTTGAACTTGATGAATTAAATTAATAAATTTACAGACATTATCCACTGTTCGTCTTTTCTTAATAAATCCAGTTTGATCTTGTTTTATTATTTTTGGTACACAGTCGGCCAATCTGTTTGCTAATAATTTTGCTATTATCTTATAATCTAAATTAAATAGAGATATTGGTCTATATGATGCTGGGGTGTTAGTGGATCCTTCCCCATCTTTGGTATTACTGTAATTATTGCTGTCTTACATGAATCTGGCAAGTTTTGTGTTTCTTCTATCTGGTTCATTACTTCCAGGAGAGGAGGAATTAATAACTCTTTAAATGTTTTATGGAATTCTATTGGGAATCCATCCTCTCCAGGTGTTTTATTGTTCAGCAGCTTTTTTAATATATCCTGTACTTCCTATATTTCAAATGGTTTTATCAGCTTGTTTTGCTCCTCTTCTTGCAATTTTGGCAGTTCAATTTTAGCTAAAATCTCTTCTATTTTATCATCTTTCCCCTCGTTCTCAGTTTGGTATAATTGTTCATAAAATTCCTTAAATCTCCATTGTAATTTGTTTGTCCTTTTTCCTTGATGCCAATACAGAACTTTTAACTTGTTCTGTTTTAAGTTGCCAGGCTAATATTTTGTGTGTTTTTTTCTCCTAGCTCATAATACTTTTGCTTTATTTTCATTATGTTCTTCTCCACCTTATACATTTGTAATGTTTTATATTTTATTTTTTTGTCCGCCAATTCTCTTCTTTTTGTTATATGGTCCTTTGTTGCTAGTTCTTTTCCTGTACTTACTATCTCCCTTTCCAACTACTTATTTCCTAATTGTAGTCCTTTTTCATCTTAGTTACATAACTTATTATCTGCCGTCTAATGAAAGCTTTCATTGCATCCCATAATATAAATTTGTCTTTCACTGATTCTGTATTTATTTCAAAGTACATTTTAATTTGGCGTTCAATAAATTCTCCAAATTCCTGCCTTTTAAGTAGCATGGAGTGTAACGTCCATCTATATGCTCTTGGTGGGATGTCCTCCAGTTCTATTGCTAATAACAGGAGTGAATGATCAGATAGCAATCTAGCTTTATATTCAGTTTTCCTAACTCTCCCTTGAATATGGGCCGACAACAAAAATATATCAATCCTTGGGTATGTTTTATGCCTATTTGAATAATATGAGTATTCCTTCTCCCTTGGGTGCTGCCTCCTCCATATATCCATAAGTTTCATTTCCTGCATTGATTTAACCATAAATTTGGCCACTTTATTCTTTTTGCTAGTCTTTTGTCCAGTTTTACCCAACATTGGATCCAATTAAGGTTAAAATCCCCTCCTATCAATATATTCCCCTGCGTATCTACAATCTTCAAAAAAATATCTTGCATAAACTTTTGATCCTCTTCATTAGGTGCACATATATTGATCAACTTCCAAAATTCTGAATATATCTGACACTTTATCATTACATACCTCGCTGCTGGATCTATTATTTCCTCCTCTATTTTGATTGGTACATTTTTATTGATTAATATAGCTACTCCTCTGGCTTTTGAATTATATGATGCTGCCGCTACATGCCCTACCTTTTCAAGGAAGGAACATGGCTTCCTTATTATCAATGAGGATATTGTGTTTACCCTGTAATGTCTTGTTCTCCAAATTGAGTTTGTCAAATATGTCAGCCAGATAAAATATGTCTACCTTTGCATCAATGAGTTTTTCTCCATGCTCGCTAGAAGAAAGAAAGGAATAAAATGTGTCCCAGAGTCGAACAAAACAATAAAGACAATTTCCTTGATGTCAACCACCTCACCTTGGTACACAGCAACAGCATCTGGAAATATTCATTGTTTTCTTCATATAGCTACCAGAATAGATGGTCTTAAAGGGAATGTTAAAGTCTTTATGACAATTGAAAGCGAAACATTTAAAAGTTCTCCCAAGTTTTTAGCCAAGTGCTCCCTATAAAAGGCACAATGAACAGTAAAGATTGAAAGCATAACATTTTCAGGCATGTGATGAATCCTCTGTATCATCCAGTCTTTGAAGCAACACCATCAACTGTGTTCTCGAATGGAATACTCTTCTAATTTATGTAATTCTTAACTTTTTTCAAAAATAGTTTTAGTATCTGTTTTGATCATCTGACAAACAACATCTCTTCCATCAGTGTGTTTCCATTCCAGAATCTGGGTTAAGCCATGAAAAGAGCAACATCCTCTTCCAGAGTGGATTTATCTCAGAATCAGAATTAAAATTTATTGTCATGAACATGACATAAAATTCGTTGTTTTATGGCAGCGTCACAGGGCAAATATTTACATAAACCATATTTCAAAATAAATAAAATAATGCAAGAAGACAAAAAAAAAGACAAAGCAAGGTAATATGTCTGATTCATTGTTCATTCAGGAATCTGATGACAGAGGGGAAGAAGCTATCCTTGTGCCGCTTATCTTCAGGATCCAGTACCTTTTTCTGATGGCAGCAGAATGAAGAGGGCATGACGTGGGTGATAGGGGTCTTTGAGGATGGAGGCTGCTTTCTTAAGACACCCCTTAAGTAGATGACTTTGATGGAGTGAAGACTGAGTTAACATCCCTTTGAAGTCTTTCTCCTGCACTGAGCTTTGACCCTTCATTGATCCAACCAGTCAGTATGCTCTCCTTGATACACCTGTAGAGATTTTTTGAGAGTCTTTGGTGACGTACCGAATCTCCTCAGACACCTTACAAATATTTAGCTGCTGGTGAATCTTCTTCGTGACTGCATCAATATAGAGGCTCCAGGACAGATCCTCAGAGATACTAACATCAAGGAATTTGAGGTTCTTGACTCTCTCCACTGCTGAGTCCTTGATGAGGACTGGGTCATGTTCCTCTGACTTCCTCCTGTGGTCCACAATCATCTCCTTGATTTTGCTCACATTGAGCGCAAGGTTGTTGTCGTTTCGCCATTCAACGAGCTGATCTATCTCTCTCCTGCACGCTTCCTCATTGATGTTTGTGATTCTGCCAACCGTCATGTCATCAGAAAATTTGTAGACAGTGTTTGACTTGTGCCTAGCTACACAGTAATAGCTGTAGAGTGAGTAGAGGAGTGGGCTAAGCATGCATCCTTAAGGTGCGCAGTGTTGATAGGCCCTTTCACATTGCCCTTGAATGATGGTAATTAACCCCTTTTTTACCATTTCACTTATCTGTTTGAACATGACGAACACAGGATGGGGGGGGGGGGGGGTGGGGTCATTTTCATCCAGGTACTTACCCACCAAGGTAGGTAGCATCACAGCTGATGTCTTTTGCTTTGGCTCCTATGTGAAATGGATGCTGCTACATTAATGCTGCAGGTCCCGTCTCCATTTGACACAGGATGCTGGGTTTCTGTACAAAATGTTGTACTGAATCAGCTTATCTTGGTTCAGTGTGAATGCTCCAATCCAAACCGATCTGGCTTTAAACATGGGTCGTTGACACGCCAATTTAGTGGAACCTTGTTAAATGGAAGTTTCCAATTCATACCGACTGTGATTCTCTGATAAGGAAGTCAAGGTCCAGTTGCAGAGGAGGGTGAAGAGGCCTAGGGTTTTGAGCTTGTTGACCAGCTCTGAGGGAATAATAGCATCGAAGGTTGAGATTTAGTTGATGAAGCATAGCTGTATGTATGAGTTGCTGTCTACATGATCCAAAGCTGAGTGGAAAGCCAGTGATATTGCATCTACTGTGGAGCAATTATGATGACAGAAAAATTGCAGTGGGTCCAGACCTTTACTTAGGTATTTGTTGATTCTGTTCATGACCAACCTTTCAAAGCATTTCATGGACCATAGAACATAGAACACTACAGGACAGTACAAGCCTTTTGGCCCTTAATGTTATGCCGACCCATATATTCCTTAAAAAAATACTAAACCCTCCCTATCTTGCAACCCTCTATTTTTCTTCCATCCATGTGCCCCTAATCCATCCTGCACCACCAACCTTGGCAAGGCCAGGCACCCACAATTCTGTGTAAAAAGCTTACCTCGATGTCTCCCTTAAAAATCCCTCCATTTAGTTTGTATATATGTCCTCTGGTATTTGCTATTCCTGCCCTGGGAAAAAAGGCACTGACTGTCCACCCTTTCATAATCTTGTAGAAATCTATTAAGTATCCTTTCATCCTTCTACACTCCATAGAGAAAAGTCCCAGCTCTGCTAACCTTGCCTCATAAGACTTAATTTCCAATTCAGGGAATATCGTAGTAAATCTCCTCTGTGCCCTCTCCATAGCTTCCAAATCCTTTTTATAATGAGGTGACCAGATATGAACACAAGTGTGGTCTCACCAGAGATTTGTATAATTGCAACATGACCACTCTATTCTTGAACTCAACCTCTATTAATAAAGCCTAACATCCCACAGGCTTTCTTAAATATCCTATCAACCTGTGCAGTGACCTTGAGGGATGTACTGATTTGGACCCCAAGGTCCCTCTGTTCTTCCACACTGTTAAGTATCTGACCATTAACCCTGTACTCAGCCATCCAGTTTATCCTTCCAAAATGCATCACCTCAAACTTATCTGGATTGAACTCCATCTGCCACTTTTCATCTAACTCTGCAACCGGGGTCTATATCCTTTTGTAAACTATGCAAACTTCAGCACTATTCAAAACTCCTCCAATTTTCATATCATCTACAAACTTTCTGACCCATCCTTCCACTTTTTCATCTTGGTCATTTTTAAAGATCACAAGGAGCAGGGGTCTCAGAACAGATTCTGGCAGAATTCTACTAGTCACTGACCTCCAGGCCAAATACTTTCCATCCACTACTATCCTCTGCATTCTGTGTGTAAGCCAATATTTTATCCATACAGCCAAGGTTCTATGGATCCCATGCCTCAGGACTTCCTAAACAAGTCTCTCATTAACTTTGTTACATGTCTTACTAAAATCCATGTAGACCACATCTACTGCCCTATCCTCATCAATTTCCTTCGTTACCTCCTCAAAAAACTCAATTAGACTCATGAGACAAGCTGACTATCCCTGAGTAGACTGTACTTCTCTAAATGCTCATAGATCCTATCCTTAAAAATTCTCTCCAATAGTTTGCACACCACTGACTTATATAAGACTATTACATTTGGCATTCTCCAGTCCTCCGGCACCTCTCCTGCAGCCAAAGAGGACTCAAAGATCATAGCCACTGCCTCAGTGATCTCTTCCCCCACTTCCCACAACAACCTGGGGTATATCACAACCAGCCCTGGGGACATCAATCTTGATGTTTTTAAGAAGATCCAACAGCTTCTCTTCCTTAATCTCAACATTGTCCAGCACAAAAGCCTGTTCTATTCTGACCTCATCCTGATCCAGGTCCTTTCCTCTAGTGAATACTGAAGAAAATAATTCATTGAGGACCTCCCCAACCTAAACCATCTCTAGGTACATGTTGCTTCCTTTATCCTTTAGCGGCCCCACCTTCATTCTTGTCATCATGTATATCAAATTGTAAAGAGTATTTCCTGGATGGCAATGAAAGGATTAATTGTCTTTCAATTCTAGAAACAATGGAATTACTCAAAGGAATTGCCTGAATAGTTTCTTTGGAAATATCCATGTCATCAAATATTATTATGTACATTGAAGGCAAAATAAGTGACTCAGCGATTATATGACCATTTCTACTTTTAGCAATCAATTTCCTTACCAGAAACCCTGGATAAATCAGAGAATTCACAACCTGCTGGGAGCGAGGACAAGGGTGTTTAAGGCTGGGGATTCAGGCGTCCAGGTACAACCTGTGGAAAGCCATCTCTGAAGCAAAATAGCAATTCCAGAGGAAGCTGGAGACAGTCAGATAAACACCAGCTATGGCAGGGAGTGCAGGCTATTAGAGTTTACAAAGTGACAGCAAACACCATAAATGTCTGTGATGCTTCATTATCTGATGAACCGAACACTTTCTATGCCCACTTTGAGAAGTAGAACCAAACTGTGCCTACTAGAGGATCCTGTGATATCTGTTTCTGAGGGCAGAGAAAGCATGTGGACAGCTCTACTTCCTCAGGAGTTTTCAGAGGTTTGGTATGACATCACAACTTGGCAAATTTCTACAGAGGTGTGGTAGAAAGTGTGCTGACCGCTGCATCATGGTCTGACATGGGAAAACCAATACACCTGAGTTAAAGCCTTCCAAAAGGTAATGGACTCAGCCTTGGACATTTCAGGCAAAACCCTCCTCACCATTGAGTACATTTACAGGGAACACTGCCATTGGAGGGCCGCAGCAATCATCAAAGATTTACACCACCCAGCACACACACTGTTCTTGCTATTGCCATCAGGGAAGAGATATAGGTGCCACAGAACTCGCACCACCAGGTTCAGGAACACCTGCTACCCCTCCACCATCAGACTCCTCAACAACAAACTCCATCAGAGACTCATTTAAGGACTCTCCTTGTATTACACAGTCAGTTTGTTTACATTTGTTATCTGTTTACAGTTGTTTTGATTGTTTACATGTTATTTTTTGCACTACCAATTAGTGGTAATTCTGTCGTGCCTGCAGGGAAAAGGAATCTCAGGTTTTAATGTTCTGTCATACATATCTTTCTTCTTTTCTTTGGCTTGGCTTCGCGGACGAAGATTTATGGAGGGGTAATGTCCACGTCTGCTGCAGGCTCGTTGGTGACTGACAAGTCCGATGCGGGACAGGCAGGCATGGTTGGAGCGGTTGCAAGGGAAAATTGGTTGGTTGGGGTTGGGTGTTGGGTTTTTCCTCCTTTGCCTTTTGTCAGTGAAGTGGGCTCTGTGGTCTGCTTCAAAGGAGGTTGCAGCCCGCCGAACTGTGAGGTGCCAAGATGCACGATTGGATGCGATATCAGCCCACTGGCGGTGGTCTATGTGGCAGGCACCAAGAGATTTCTTTAAGCAGTCCTTGTACCTCTTCTTTGGTGCACCTCTGTCTTGGTGGCCAGTGGAGAGCTCGCCATATAACATGATCTTGGGAAGGCGATGGTCCTCCATTCTGGAGACGTGATCCACCCAGCGCAGTTGGGTCTTCAGCAGCGTGTATTCGATGCTTGCGGATTCTGCCAGCTCGAGTACTTCGATGTTGGTGATGAAGTCATTCCAATAAATGTTGAGGATGGAGCGGAGACAGCGGTGATGGAAGTGTTCTAGGAGCTGTAGGTGATGCCGGTAGAGGACCCATGATTCAGAGCCAAACAGGAGCATGGGTATGACAACGGCTCTGTACACGCTGATCTTTGTTTGTTTCTTCAGGTGATTGTTTTTCCAGACTCTTTTTTGTAGTCTTCCAAAGGCGCTATTTGCCTTGGCGAGTCTGTTGTCTATCTCTTTGTCGATCCTTGCATCAGATGAAATGGTGCATATATATGGTCATATATATATATATACTCTGACAATAAACCTGAAATATAAAATCTGAAGAGGGTGAACACTCGCATAGCATCAGGCCCTGACATCATACCTGGCAGGGTACTGAAAATCTGTGCCAACCAACTAGCTGGAGTGTTCATGGACATTTTCAACCTCTCATTGCAGCAGTCAGAGGTTCCCACTTGGTTTAAAAGGGCATCAATCATCCTGGTACCCAAGAAAAGTAGTGTGAGCTGTCTCAACAACTATTGTCCAGTAGCACTAACTTCTACTGCAACGAAATGCTTTGAGATGCTGGTCATGGCCAGAGTTAACACGTACTTAAGCAAAGATCAAGACCCACTGCAATTTGCCTATTGTCACAATCATTCCACATTAGTTGCAATATTGCTGGCTCTCCACTCAGCTCTAGATCACTTTGAAAAGAGAAATTCATACATACGTCTGTACTTCATAGACTACATTTGGCCTTAAATACCATTATTCCCTCTATGCTGGTCAAGAAGCTACAAACTCTAGGCCTCTGTATCCCCCTCTGCAACTGGATCCTTGACAGTCAGTACAAATTGGAAATAATGTCTCCTCATCACTGATTATCAATGCAGGCTCACCCCAATGATGCGTGCTTAGCCCACTCCTCTAATCATTATAAACCCTTGCGCGAGAGTTAAGGGTGAAAATTCAATATTGCCAGGATGCTTAACTCTTGCGCATGCTCCAACCAAAGACTCACGCATGCACATAGAAATCAAGATGGCTGCACCCAGCCTATGGACCCCAGGATGCTGACTAACAATGTACGTACACACATTTTGGCTCCTACATACTCAGTATCCCTGTTATAGTTTGTCAAATATAAAATTTGATTAAAAGGTTTGCTTTAAGACTTCAGTACTCCACGCGTGTGGACAAAATTTCAAAGCGTCCATTTTGAGCTACAACCGTGGTAAGTCAGGGAGAGAGGTTGCTGAGGGTAAGAAGGGCTCCTGAAGTGCCCTGTGCATTAAAGGCTTCCTCATTCTTTTGGACGTTTGAAATTTGGCTTGGGTTTGAATTGAGCTGGTGTCAGTATAGGAGTGGAATATGAAAGGAGTTGAACAAAGTTAATTGGAAGCAGACATTGGCCAGGTTGACATTAGAGCAGCAGTGGCTGGAGTTTCTGAGATTCACTTGGATAGATCAGGACAAATTCATTCCAAGGATGAAGAAGTATTCTACAGGGAAGGTGAGGGAACCAAGGCTGACAAAGGAGGTCAAAGGCACCAGAAAAGCAAAAGAGAGGGCATACAATATGGTAAAAATTAGTGGGAGGCAAGAGGATTGGGAAGCTTACAAAGTCAACTAAAAAAGCAATAAGGAGAGAAAAGATGAATTACAAAGGTAAGATCTCCAGCAACATAAAAGAGTACATGAAACGTTCCTTCAGGTACATAGTGAGTATAAGGGAGATGAGGGAGGAATTTGAACCACTGGAAAACTGTGGAGATAGTAATAGGAGACGAAGAAATGGTGGATGAACTCAATAAGTGTTTTGCATCTATTTTCACTGTGGGGAACATTAACTGGGTGAGAGTGTCATAGGGTGTGGCTGGTATTACCAAGGAGAAGGTGCTAAAAAGTTGAAAGATTTGAAGATGGATAAATCACCTGGACCAGATGAACCACACAAAAGCATTTTGAAAGAGGTAGCTGAAGAAATTGAGGAGAGATCTGGAATAGTTTTGGACAATGGAAAATTGCAAATGTCACTCCACTCTTTTAAAAAAGGAAGGAGCCAAACGACAGGAAATTATAAGACAGTTAGCCTGATTAGTAAAGTGTTATAATCTATTATTAAGGATGATTTTTCAGTGTACTTGGAGGCACACAGTAAAATAGATTAAAATCACCATGGTTTCTTGAAGGGGAAGTTTTACCTAACAAACCTGTTGGGATTCCTTGAGGAAACAACGGGAAGGACAGATAAACACAGGTCAGTGGATGTGGTTTACCCAGATTTTCAAAAGGCCTTTGACAAGCTGCAGCAAATTAGGCAGCTAAGAAAGACAAGAGGATCTGGTATTACAGGAAATATACTGGCATGAATAGAAGATTGATTGACCAGCAGGAGGCAGAGAATGGAGATAAATAGGGCCTTCTCTGGTTGGCTGCCAGTGACAAGTGATGTTCTCCAGGACTTAGCACAGGGCCCACTTCCTTTCATAGTGATTTGGTTTGTGACCAAGTTTTCAAATGATACAAAGATTGGAGGGGAGGCAGATAGTGTTGAGAAAGCACTAAGTGTACTGTAATATTTAGACAGGTGAGGAGATTAGTCATGAAGATGGCAGATGGAGCAGTGTCGAGAAGTCTATGATCATGCACTTTGGCAGAAGGAATAAAGGCATAGACTATTTTCAAAATGAGTAACAAGCTCAGAAATTACAGGTTCAGAAGTCTTTGTGCAAAACTCCCTCAAGGTCAACATACATGTACAACCAGTGGTAAGGAAGGCAAATGGAATGCTGGCATTCATTTTGAGAGATAGAATATAAAAGCAGGGATGTGATGTTGAAACTTTACAAGGCATTGTAGAGGGTCCAGAGGAGGATTACATGGATTATCCCAGGAGTGAAAGGATTTTCATATGAGTATTTGAAGGCTCTGGGATTGTAGTTAATGGAGTTGAGAATTATGGGGGAATCTCATTGTAATGTATCAAACATTGAAAGGTCTAGCTAGAAAGGTATGGAGAGGATGGGGGAGTCTGGGACTAGAGGGCATAGACAGAGTACAAAAACTTATTTAAAACAGAGATGAGAAGGAATTTCTTTACCCAGAGGGTGGTAAATTTGTCGAATTTGTTGCTATGGAGGGCTGTGGAGGTCAAGTCATTGGGGATATTTATAGTGGAGGTTGATAGGCTGCTGATCAGGAAGGGAATCAAGGATTATGAGGAGAAGACAGGAGAATGGGATTGAAAAGGATAATAAATTAGCCATGATGGAATGATGGGTCAAATGGCCAAATTTCATTCCTGTCTTATGGTCATATGAATGTATGTAGAAGTGCAGTTCCAAGCTGGTTGGAAAATATAATACCAAGTTGATACGTAACCTCAGTTGCTCAGTCAGTTGTTACAAGGCATGGTGCCCTATCCATGGGATCGATCAGAAACTCTGATCCCAACCCTGTATACTTAATTAGCTCACCTACATTGAAAACTATTGTTAATTTCAGCAGGAGGAGAGGAGGGAAAACGGATTTGGAGACACACACATAGAGTGTCAGAAAAGTGTCCATAAACTAGTATGATAGATTTTCCCAGTGTAGAATTTACAGATGGTGAGCTCAGCTAAAACTTCATATGAAGCCATGACAGAGGGAATGAATATAAACAGATTGCAAAAAATGAATGGAGAGGTTCTACTGTGGAGCTAGCTATACTGGGGTGAGATTATGGAAATGGAAGGGATGCAGGGAGAGATTCAGTTCTTCAGCTCAGATAGGAATTCCAACACAGACAGACCAGGAAAAAGACATCCAACAGAATTCCATTCAGGAAAAGATCCACAGTTATTCTTTCCCATTTTACACGATTAACTTTGCTGCTTTAAATTTCTCAGGAGATTAGGAAAAAAGACATGCATCCGATGATAGCTCACTAGTCCAGATTGAAATGATTTAACTAGGTGTGTTAACTCAGATCCTTGAGAAAGTAAACTGGAGACCAGGTCAATAACAGGAAAGTGCCAAACAATCCTAGCAAAGCAATCAGGGGACACACAAAAATGCTGTAGAACAACAATAAAGCCTTTGACAAGGTCCTACATGGGATGTTAGTTCAGAAGGTAATGAAGGTGTCAATGGAGAGGTTGTAAACTGGATTTGTAATTGGCTGTGTAGGAGAGTGGTAGTGGATAGTTGCTTCTCAGACTGGAGGCCTGTGACGAGTGGTATGTCTCAGGGTTCTGTGTTGGGACCATTGTTGTTGTTGTCTATATCAATGGTCTTAATGATAATGTGGTAAATTGGGTCAGCAAGTTTGCTAATGACACAAAGATAGGAGGCGCTGTGGACAGCAGTTAAGATTTTCAAAGCTTGCAGAGGGATATGGACCAACTGGGAGAATGGTCCAAAAAATGGCAGATGGAGTTTAATGCAGACAAGTGTGAAATAATGCATTTTGGAAGGGCAAACTAAGGTAAGACATACACAGTAAATGGTAGGGCACTGAGGAGTGCAGAGGAGCAGAGAGATCTGGGAATAGAGATACATTGTTCCCTGAAGGTGGTCTTGCATGTGGACAGGTTTTTAAAAAAAAGCTTTTGTCATCTTAGCCTTTATAAATCAAAGTATTGAGTATAAGAGTTGAGATGTTATGTTGAAGTTGTTTAAGACATTGATGAGGCCAAATCTCGAATATTATGTGCAGTTCTGGGCACTTAACTACTGAAAGAATATCAATAAAATTGAAAGCGTGGAGAGAAGATTGATTAAGATGTTGTTGGGCCTTCAGGAGTTGAGTTACAGGGAAAGATTAAACAGGTTAGGACTTTATTCCTTGGAGCGAAGAAGAATGAAGGGAAATTTGATAGAGGTTTACTAGTTTATGAGAGGTATAAATAGAATGGATGCAAGTAGGCTTTTTCCACTGAGATAAATATGAGAGATCATAGATCTAAGCTGAAAGGGGAAAGGTTTAGGGGGAACATTAGGGGGAAGTTATTCATTCAGAGAGTGGTGGGAGCATGGAATCAGCTGCCATCTGATGTGGTGAATGCAGGCTCGATCTTGGGTTTCAAGAATAAATTAGATATATGGATGGGAGACGTCTGGAAGGTTATGGAATGGGAGCAGGTTAATGGGACTAGAGAGATGATGGTCAGCACAGACTGAAGGGGCCAATTGGTCTGTTTTCTGTGCTGTAGAGTTCTAAGCTTCTAATAACAGGAAAACCACAGACCTCACCGAAAGCCCCCTCAGTCTCCTTCAAGACACTGGATCTCGAGATGTGGTTATATGGATTTTCAAAAGTCATTCATTTATAGACATGTCATTATGTTTGAAGGTCATGGACAAAGCGAGGCTGTAGGTACTTAGGGAGAGAACATGGACAAGTGTCAGGAAACAATGATTATAAACTGTTTATCCTTCAGGCGGACAGTGTATGTTGATGTTCCCTGGAGTCTGGTACTGAATCTCGTAATATATATTCGTGACATCTCAGGAAAAGTGAACTCTAAGATTTCAAGAAAATAGAGACAGGCAGAATAGGTAGCAGGTTAAATTGAATACTAAGAAATGCATTTCCAGGAATCAATCTAGTGAACCTTTTCTGCAATCCCTCTACTGCTGATCTGTCAACTGTTTGCCTGCAATAGTTTAGTAAAGGCTTTAGTAGCACTCCTTACAAAGTGATTTCAGTGTCTCTATGCTTGTACTCAGATCCTCTTGCAAAACAACCTTTTTTTTCCCTAATTGTTTGCGTGTTAAGTCTCAGCGATTAGAGCAAAAGAATACCAAGTTCCTTTGAACACTATGATCTTTCAAATTCTTGCCATTTGCAGAACACATCACCTTTCTGATTCTCTATCAAATATATTTCTCTATTATATTTTACCTGTCATGTGCAAGCCAATTTACAGTCAATCTCTGTCTGCCTGAAGACTCTCTGCATTGCTATCACAACATACTCTGCCACCCAGGTTTCAATCATCAGCGAAGTTAAATGAATTGTATTTGATTAACTCATTCAAATCAATGAGTTAGATTGTAATCCCCACAATATTCACTATTCCCAATTCCCAAGCAAAGATGAACAATTTATTGCAATTTTCTCTCTCCTGCTTGTTAGCCAATCTTTAGTCCATATACGTATCATGTCGTGAATCCTCTCTGCATCTGGAAAACAAATCATTTAATGTCTGTTACCTTATCAAAGTCCTTCTTAAAGTCCAAATATGCCTCATCAGCTTGTCCCCCCTTATTTATACTCTTGGTTACAAACTTATCCATTCCAACAGAATTATCAAGCATGATTTACCTTTCATAAACCAATTCTGTCTAGTGGCAAAACTACAGTTAGATTTGTGTCCATGCAATCCAAAAGTTTAAGTCTTCTTCAGCAGCTATGGAATTTGCATTCAGTGATAATGATAATTGCATTGTTGTTGTACACATAACAGTAATGTACAGATGCACCAAAATTCTTACTTGCTGCAGCCACACAGGTACTTTATTAAAAAAAAACTACAATAGTTTACACTAACTTACTATGCGGAAAGAGATAATAAAACAAAACACAGATTGATAATAAATATTTAGAGATACCACAGTGAAAGTAAAAATAAAGTGGAACTATAATTGTACTGTTTTATATTTTTGTGGTGTCTGAATAGTTTATGTTTAGGGCTGTAAGGGGAGATTCAAGACCTGATGGCCATTAGGAAAAAAAGTTGCTCTTGAATCTAGAGGTGCTGGTTTTCAGGCTTCTGTATCTTCTGTCCAAAGATAGCAGTGAGAAATTGTGACAATTAATCATTCAGATTAATTAAAAAATCTGGTTGTTGGCAATAAAATTACAGAATTGCTGTAAAAATCTATCTTGTTAACAAATCTCCTTCACGGGAGGAAATGTCTCCCATTCCCTTCTCTGGCCTTCAAAAGGCACCAGACCCACCAGTGTAATTGACTTTGTAATGGCCAAGTGAACCGTTCAGTCCAAAGACATTTAGAGAGAGGTAATAAATTGCTTTGATCCTAAAAAAAATAAAGATTAAATATTGTTATCTGTGCTCTATTACAATGTACTTTATGAAAGATTCCAGTGATCCAACCTATAGTCTTACTGAATGACAGTGGAGATTATTGTTCTTACCTCCAGTGTTTTTGTTGGGTATTAAAAAGAATTATTTGCCTGGAACTTAGTTATGATCTCCATCTGTCAATGGAGGTGGTAGAATCAGATATAATTGGGCTTTCAGAAGGCACTTCATGAAAAGTACTTTCAATAAGTGCAGAGAAAGAGCAGCAGAATGGGGCTGTTGTGTTAGTTCTTCAAAGTGTTAGCATAAGTTCAATAGACTGAATTGATTCTATCTGTGCCATGATTCATTGTCCCATGGTCTGAAGGTTCTCACTCCTAACTAAGATAAGACTCAGCCACCTTCAGGCAGCTTCTTCTAATGGTTGCACTGGAAGTTTTATGCACACACAGCCTCCCTTCTGACATCTGTTAGATTCTTCCAATTACAGGTTTGTTGGCCCATCTTGCACACTGGTCCCCCAAGCAAAATTATCAAACAAGATTTACCTTTAATGAATCTATCTATTTTGGTGGGGAAACTGTGACCACTTGAGTGGACATAGGATCTAAAGGGCTTACTCACCATGGAAAAGGACAGAGAAGATAGTGAGATCAGGGAGAAGTGCAATGATAATCTGAAGGGTCACTATTAAGAAGGAGGAGGTGTTAAGATATTCTGGAATGTATTAGAGTGGATAAATCTCCAGGACCACATGAGAACTATCTCAGGATAATATGGGATGCAAGATAGCTCATGCCATAATGTAAATGTTTGCATTTTTTGTTTGCTCCCAGTGAGGTACCTGGAGATTGGGATCATGAAAAGCATCAGAGATAAGCCAGGTACCTACAGGATGATGAGTCTGACATCAGAGGCAGTGAAATTATTGTCTAAAATACAATGAGATAGAATTCATGTGGATTTAAACAGCCAGAAGGTGATCAGGGATAGTCAGCAAGTTAAATATAGTCCTCCTAATTTGATCAAATAAGCCAGCTCCCCACCATGACTACCAGCCCCCCCCACATCTCCATCGGGCACACAGAACTCAAAACGGTCAACCAGTTTACCTACCTCGGCTGCACCATTTCATCTGATGCAAGGATCGACAAAGAGATAGACAACGGACTTGCCAAGGCAAATAGTGCCTTTGGAAGACTACACAAGAGAGTATGGAAAAACAATCACCTGAAGAAACAAACAAAGATCAGCGTGTACAGAGCTGTTGTCATACCCACGCTCCTGTTCCGCTCCGAATCATGGGTCCTCTACCAGCATCACCTACGGCTCCTAGAACGCTTCCATCAGCGTTATCTCCGCTCCATCCTCAACATTCATTGGAATGACTTCATCACCAACACCGAAGTACTTGAGCTGGCAGAGTCCGCAAGCATCGAATCCACACTGCTGAAGACCCAACTGCGCTGGGTGGGTCACGTCTCCAGAATGGAGGACCATCGCTTTCCCAAGATCGTGTTATATGGCGAGTTCTCCACTGGCCACCGAGACAGAGGTGCACCAAAGAAGAGGTACAAGGACTGCTTAAAGAAATCTCTTGGTGCCTGCCACATTGACCACCGCCAGTGGGCTGATATCGCCTCCAACCGTGCATCTTGGCGCCTCACAGTTCGGCAGGCTGCAACCTCCTTTGAAGAAGACCGCAGACAACCCACCAATTTTCCCTTGCAACCGCTGCAACCGTGCCTGCCTGTCCCGCATCGGACTTGTCAGTCACCAATGAGCCTGCAGCAGACGTGGACATACCCCTCCATAAATCTTCATCCGCGAAGCCAAGCCAAAGAAAAAAAGAAAAAGAAATGAGGATGTAATTAAGAAGAATGGTGGAGGCAGGAAGTTGACGTTGTTGATGCAGGCCTTTGACAAGGTCCAGCATGGTTGGTTAATCTAGAATGTTGAGGCACGTGGAACTAGATAATTGGATCCAAAATTGGATTGCTGATAAGATTATGAAAATAGTGCTGGATGGATGCTTTTCTAATTGGAATTCTGTGAACAGTGGTGTACTGCTAAGATTGCTGCTAGGACCTTTGTAGTTTGTGATATATACTATCAATACTGATGTGAATTTAAAAGGTATAATTAGTAAATATGCAAGTGTCATGAACTTGCATATTTATAAATTGTATAATGAGGAAAGCTGTATCAAATTACAAAAGAGATAGATCAGATAGTAAATTGGTCAGAGCCCTTGTTTCAATTTAACACAAGTGCAAGGTGGGGAATGTCTCTTCATATGGTAGAGTTGTGAATGAGAGTCCTTCCTCTCCTGGAGAATCTATATAAAAAAAAAAGAAAAAGAACTTTTAATAATTCATCTTGGAAGAAAACATACAGTTAAACGTTACCAGAACGTCACCAAAGAAAAACAAACCTCCAGTAACGACCTCCAAGGTCAAACATTTTGGAGATGGTAGATGGGAGCAGAGGCCTGCTCGAGGGAGGAAGCCTGGGGCTGAAGCTTGGTCCAGCCCCCATGTAAGTGATTCACCCATTGGGGCGAGTAGTGGTGCGTCTTCACTGCTGGAATGAACAGATGTCGATAAGGACAAGCTTGAGCACATGTGACACATGGGAGAATCAGTTGAAGGTGCCGCGAGATTGAAGGAATATACTATTGATGATGTAATGAAGGCTTTGGATAAGAAAGGAAAACACACAAATAAAAAAACTTAATAACATTTTAGCAGTTGTAACCAAATTGCAAGGAGCTATTGGAAACCTGACTGATAAGGGATGTGAAGGAGAAACTGGAGGATGTAATGGTTAGAATAGATGAAATAGAGAATGAAATAGATGGATGGTCTGCAGAAATAAGTAAGATATGGGAAAAAAATGGACATATTAGGAAACTTTAGCAGAAGTAATAATATCAAAACTGTTGGTCTTAAAGAAGGAGTGGAAGGAGCAGAAGATAATACTCTCCTTTCAGGAGTGGATGCCTCAGGTTTTGGGCAAGGATGTTGGTACATACTTGTTGAGTAAAAAAGGCATGTTCTATATCAGACCAAAAGCTATGTTCTGTATTGGTGAAATGTTTAAGACATCAGGCAGAGGAAAAAAATACTCAGCGCAGCGGCAAAGGGAGCAAAGGCAAGAAGAGGACTGTTGGAAGCCAAATATTGTTCTATCCAGATACAAGTGCAGCATTGCTGAAACACAGATGGCAATTCAACCCAGTAACGGAGATCCCTTTAACTTCATGCTCCGCCATCCAGCAATTCTAATGATTATAATGCAGGGCAGTGAAAAGATTTTTTTCAGATCTTCAATGTGCAACAGACCTCGTGAATCAAATACCAGAACTTAAAGATTAAAATGGTGTAAACATTTTAAGAATTTTTTCTTTTTTTACATATAAATAATTAAATATTATTACTTTGGGAATACTCTGGGGGACTAGAAACAGTGAGGACCTGACTTCTATCACATCATGTGTGACTTTTGCCACAACCCGTAAAATGGAAGGGGGGTAGTGTTGTAAAATCTATTATCAACACTATACAGGGGGGATTCTTTATTTCTATTTCCTTTATTTCTACTTTACCACTTTTTCCTTTTTTCCATTGGGATTGTTGGAGACCATGCATTTTGCTCCAGAGGATAAGGATTGATTGATCTATGAGGGAGAAGGCATGGGTCAAGGAGATGTGAGGGGGTAAAGAACTCGATTTGATGAACCTCTGTAGGGATGAGTAAGACAGTGAAATTTACATGTTTTAATGTTAATGGTTTGAATATAACAGTGAAAGGAAAGAGAATATTGAAACATATTAAACAAATGGGGGATAACCTGGACTTCCTTCAAGAAATTCACTTAATTGAAAAAGGACATCAAAAATTAAAAAAGAGATTGGGTTCGTCAGGTCATAACTTTTTTCTTTTAACTCAAAAGCAAGAGGAGTAGCAATTTTGATGTGGACAAATCTTCCAGTTAGAATACAGGATGTGGATTCAGAAACCTGGACACTGATGAATTTGTGTGCTCTGGAATTTATTAATGAAACCTTTTTCAAATTGGCAAATGCACCTGAAAACATCTTTATGGGAGGGAGTTTTTGTCTGGATTTGGATCTAGATAAATCAACAAGGGCCAGTTGTTAGGACAAAGGTGGTGAAAGCTACCTTCGTATTAATGAGAAAACAGAATTTAATGGATGCCTGGATAAGATCTCATCCAAGGAAAAAGGACTATTCTCTCTATTCTAATAGACATGATTCCTACACTAGGATCGAATTGTTTTTAACATCAATTCAACTACAGGATAGGAACATGGAGGTTGAATATAAAGCAAGACTTTCATCAGATCACTCACCTCTGGTATTAATAATTTAAATTTCAGACAAACAAAAGATAGTTTATAGATGGCGCTTTAATTCATTGCTGTTGAGAAGATCAGACTTTTGTGACTATATAAGGAGACAAATGGAAATGTTCTGTGAGACCAACTGTAAATGAACAACCAGTAAATTTGTTAAGAAAGAATACACAAGGGAGGTGGAAGAATTAGAAAAGGAAATAATTTATTTGGAAAAGGAGCTTCAGCAAAGGGGTTATGATGAATAACAAAGGTAATTACTAATAAAAAGTTCAAGTACAATACATTAAAAAAAACCTACAAGACAGATAAATCAATATTAAGAACTAAACAAAGGTAATATGAGCTAGGGAAAAGAGCCCATGAGGTCCTTTCTTGGCAGTTGAAAGCCGAACAGGCCTCAAGAATAATCAATGCGGCCAAAACAGATACAAACAGGACTTCATACAAGTCGCAAGAATTTAATGAGGCTTTTAGACAATTTTCTTCTAAATTATATCAATCAGAATCTTAAGATATTAATAAAATTGAAGAGTTTCTCTCACAATTAGAACTTACAAATTTAGATTTAGAAGAACAGGAAGGATTCAATGCCCCCTTCACTCAAATGGAGACAGGGGAGGCATTGAGTTCCTTTCAGGTCAACAAATCTCTGGGGGAAGATGAGACCCCCTGAATTTTATAAATAATTTAAGGATCTTTTGATTCCTTTCTTTATGGAGATGTTAGATCAGGCAGTTGAGACACATACTCTCACAGAATTATTTTCAACAGCAATAATACAGAGATAGCTAAAAAAGATAGGGACTCAGTGAAATCATCATCTTATAGACATATATCATTATTGAATTTGGATTATAAAATCATTGCCAAAGCCTTGGCAAACAGACTGGTGAAACTTTTGCCGAAATCAATAAATATGGATCAAACAAAATAGTCCGTCAATAATGTAAGTAGGCTGGTTAGTATAATTCATTTGGCCCAAATGAGAGTGATTGTGCATAGCTATGGCCCTGGATGCAGAAAAGGCATTTGATAGACAGGAATAGGATTTTTTTAATTTAAAGTGCTGGAAAGATTTGGATTAGGGCAAATTTAGGGAATATGGCATTATATGATGAACCTAAAGCCAAAGTTGTAGCTAATGGACAAATTTCTCCAGCATTCCCATTAACTAGATCTAGTAGACAAGGATGTCCACTATCTCCGGCTCTCTTTACCTTGGATATTGAACCATTAGCCAAATCAGTTCAGTGAGATCCAAACATTAAGGGATTCAGGGTTAACCAGATGATGTTTTGAATTATTTGACAAAACCAGAAACTTAATTAAAGAAATTGTATTTAAAACATGAAGAGTATCAGAGAATCTTGGGTTATAAAATAAATTGGGATAAGAACGAAATTATGTCACTTACAGCTGGGAACTATATTCAATGTCAAAGAAACACTCAATTTAAATGGTATAAAATATTTAGGAATTAAAACAGATAATAATTTACAGAATTTATACAAATTAAATGATCTTCTCTTGCATAAAAAGGTTGAAGAAGATTTGAACAGGTAGATTGCTCTGCCAGTAATGCTAGTTGATAGAGTCAGTTGTGTAAAAATAATACATTTTTAAGAGTACAATATCTCTTTCAGACATTGCCCATACAATTGACTCAGGTTTTTTTATACGAACTAAATAAATATGTCAGAAAATTTCTTTGGAAAGGTAAGATGTCTAAAAAAATTAACATGGAAATATAAACTGGGAGGTTGACAACTCCCAAACTTTAAAATTTATTATTGGGCAGCCCCGACCAAATTTCTTACCTCCCTTTTCAGGGGAGGAGATAGGTATTCATGGGTGAAAATAGAATTGTATAAAATGGGAAAGAATATAGCAGAGGATTTTATATATAAATGGGACTCAAAATTAATATCTAGTGAGAAAGCAGCCCTCTTGTTAAAACGTATGAGTAATATTTGGAGCAAAATGGGGACCAAAGGGGGAATATCTCCAAAAATACCCCTGACTCAGAATAGACTTATACCCTTAACAATGAGTAATAAGATTTTAGATACCTGGTCCTGAAAAGGGATCAGGTTCATCGAGGATTGTTATGAGCAGGGGAAACTTATTTCATTTGAACAATTAAAAAACAAGTATGGTATTGCTAACCATTCTGGTATTTTCAGTCAAGAGCATAACTCAAAGGATAAACTGGGTCCAAAAATGACTTTATCAAAGTGTAGTGATGTAATTCCAAAGGGAAACACAAAGAAATGTATTTCAGCAATGTATCCCTTCAAAAGGGAGCCTCTAAACAGGTGGTACATAAGTCTGGACAGATATGGGAATCAGATTTAATATAAGTATTGGTGATCAAAGTTGGTCCAATTTATGTCAGGACTGTTTGACAAATACAATAAATGTAAGAATCAGATTGGTGCAATATAATTTTTGGCACCAGTTATATCTCACATTGCAAAAATTAAATAAATTAAAATCCGACATTTTGGATCAATGCTTTAAGTGTAGTGAGGATATAGGAAGTTTTTTTTTACATTCCACAGATCCCATAACTATTCTTACTGGGGAAAGACCTAAAATGAGGTTGTCCCAACATTTGTCAAGATCGCATTGACAGTGGCCAGGTAATGTATAGCAGTTTCTTGGAAGTCTAGGTATAGCCCTTTGGAATGTGGAAATGCATAGTTGTGTTCCTCTTGAGAAGGTTACTATAACCTAAGAAATAAGTATGACATGTTCTTAAAACTATGGCATCCATATCTCCAAAATGTAGGGGCAACTATTTAATTGTGCCCCATCTCACCCACAAGAGCTACACTAAGATCTCCTTGAGATCTAGGTAAATCATAAAAATGGGAAACTTGTGGGGTAGACAATGGATACCTGAGAATCCCTCTATCACTCTTTCTTCCTTTCTTCTCTTTCTTTTTTTTTACTGCATTTATTTGGGATTTTCTTTAATTTTAATGGAAGGGTGGGTGATTATAGTCATCATGTTTCATAGATCATTAATTTTACTTTGTATTCATTTTTTTTCTTTGTATATGTTGATCTCATGTTTAGCTTTAAAATATAAATAAAATATTCAAAAAAAGGGCAAGGTGGTGAATTTTGAGAAGTCAATAAGGATCGGATATATATAGTGCATGGTATAGCAATGTGGAACATTGATGAAGGGAGGAACTTGGGGTTTAAATTCATAGTTCCTTTAAAGTGGCAACACAAGTTATGAAGTTGGATGCACAAAACATTGGATAGATTTCACATGGAATATTGTGTGCAGTGCTAGTTGCTACACCAGAAGAAGGATATGGTTATGTTGGAGAAACTAAAGTGGAGGCACATCAGCATTTTGTTTTTTTTGGATGGAGGTCTTTAGTTATGGGAAGAAATTGATAAATTGAAGTTGTTCTTCCTGACATGAAGGAGTCTAAGGGGTCACCTGATATAGTATATGAAATTATAAGAGTTAGGGAGAAGGTGAATTGCCAGAATCTGTTTCCTAAGCTACAGGTATCAAAAAAAGTTCAGAGGTTGAAGGTGATAGGAGATAATTTTAAAGGTGAGATAAGGAATAAGATTATTGCACTGGGTTACAAATATCTGGAAAATGTTCAGATGAGGTTGTCAAATCAAATACAATCATAATGTTTAAGAGATATTTTGACAAGCATTTGAATATGCAAGGCAAGGAAGGACAGATTCTCAATGTAGCAAATAGCATGGACACAGATGGGCGAAAGCATTGGCATGGATGTGATGGGAAAAAGTGTCAGTTTTGGTGCTGTACAGCTCAATGCCTCTATGATTCTAAGTATGCTCAAATCCTGCAATGAGAGCTATGGAGCTTATATTCAATCATCCAGATTTCCCTCGAGAATCTGGCAGTTCTGTCCCTTTCTGCTACAGCTGCCACTTAGCTTGGCAGCCAGAACATGTGTTGCCACTGTCGGGCTCCATGGGACAAGTACTTTCAAGGTGGATGTCTTTCTCACATCGCTGCACAGGATGGAGCGGGATTGTTGCAATTAAGTTGGTGGCTTCATTGAGATGAACCTACTGCTGATGGGACATGTTGCCTTTTACTAGGTTCTCTCTGGATGGAAGCCATACAGATTTAAGTAAAACACGAAAATTTGTGGACACCATGGTTGAAGTAAAAGCACAATGCTGGAGAAACTTACCAGGTCAAGCTGTGTCCTTATATTTCTGATGTTTTGGGCCTGAACTTTGGATCTCAATGGTTCTCATCCTATTTTGCTATTCTTTTTCTGAAAAGACACAACTTGAACTTCATTCCATATGAACCAAAATCACCCACCCTCCTCACCTCTCTTGAAAAAGAATTTTATTTCCCTTCACATACAGTATTATGTGATCATGAGTTTTGGTCTGAGCTGATTTCAGATGAGGTTCAGATGAATCCCTTTTGAATCTTCACAGCTGGTGTAGCAGCTTTTATGAAAAGATCTTTTACAGGAGTGTTTTCTGATAATTGACTGTAGAATTTTCTTAGCTGAATTTCCTGGATACTTGAGGGACTTCAGTTCAGTGTCTGCACCTGAAAATGGCTAGGCTATCTGGAGTGCAAACCACTTGCACTATAATATTCTCTAGTATTTCTGAAACAAACACTGCCATGCTCCTTAGATTCAGATGTTGTATTTTTGCTGCGTGATGTCTAGTCATTAATTTAAAGTGATACTTCTCCCAGAGATGACATATTCACTAAATAAACAAGACAGAAGGAAGCTATTCAAACCTTTGAATTCATCCAATCTCATCAGTCCCTTTCATTCTCCCTCTGCCCTTCAACTTTCTAATGCATTGAATTATGAGGACAGGCTGAATTGGCTGGATCAGTGGTTTCCAGAGATATGAGTGAATATTTTTAAAAGTTCGATGCTCATTACTCTCTGGTAGACATTTTCCTGTATGCTGTGCAACTTTTGTAGTATCTCTTTTAAAGGATGAGATTTCAGGGAATGTGAAAGCTCAAGATAAAATACTCTGAAGTCAGCACTCATTTGGTAATTTCATTCAGCTCAATAACACAATGATGACGAGAGTTTGTTCTCATATACAGAAGTACAATGCACAGAGGCATCAAAATTCTGATTTGCTGCAAATGAATAGGTGCATAAGATACACTAACTACAAAAGGATGAATTAAATTATCACAGTATGTTGAGACAGAAGAAGAGATAATAAATATAATTCAAGTCACTTCAAAGCTATTTCCAGCCACCATTCAGCTGGCTATGAATAGACTGACTGCCAAAACTGCTCAACAAATTGTAGTTCAAATTAACTTGGTTACAAGATTATATAGGGAATCAAAGGATATGGATCATGTGCAGTCAGCAGAGATTCAGTTCAATTTGTGGTCATATTTGATGTAGACATCATGGGCAGAAGGGCCTGATCCATTCTGTGATATTCTATATATCCATGCCCTATGTCTTATTAGAATGGGAATAAAGGGTTACTGAGAGAAGCAGGAGAAAAAGGTTAGTAAGGATAGTAAATCAGAATAAAGGAATGGCAGGATGGATTCAATGGATCAAATGGCTACAGATCCTAAGGCTCCTTATGGTTTATCATATTACCAGTAACAAGAGCCTCACTTGCAGACAGGCCAAACAACCACTTTCTCCTGCCAGCCATTTTGTGGAATCATAGATTGGTTACAGCCCTGATTCAAGATTCAAGATTCAAGATTACTTAATGGTATATCATAATACATAAAATGTAATATTACATGAAATGTCCTTGTACCTGTTATAAGGCAGACAAAGAGTCACCATTAATGTTGCCCGGCACCCTTAAAGTAAGAGAGAGAGAGTAGCAAAAGAGAATCCCTTCAGAGACGTGCTGTCTCTGTGGATTCACCACCAGTGCTTTTGCAGCCTCTGCACCTACACAGGGGTTTGATCCATCACAACCCAAGTTCCAGTTCTAAAGCTCCAACAACTCTTCGGGAGCCCTTCTTGCCCTAAGTACCCTCACAAATTGCGGAGTCCTCGACCACATGTTTCTGACTGTCTGCAGCCTGTGTAGGTCCTTCAGCCACTGAGCACCTCACTGTTCTGCTGCCATGGTCACCGCCCTGGAGTGTCATCTCCTCTGCTTCTCCTTCTCAATGGGGAGTTTTCTCCCCATTTCTGGTGCCCTGCACTGGTTGAAGAGGCTGTTTGGTCTGTCCATGAGCATATCTTGGTTTTGCTAATATGTGCCTTATAATATTTGAATGCAAATACAAGGTCATCATAAATTACAAGCTGTAAATCAATTAAATAGCACTGAAAATACAATTGAGAGCTACCTCAGATAGCATCTCTTGATGTTCATAGCTACATAGATATACATATAAATACGGTATTTCTATAAATTATTAGCTGTGGGTAAATATTTGAGAAAAAAAAATTCTTTGTAACTTAGCAACCCAGTAATAGATTTGGTGTCGAGTGTGCTATATCTAAAAGTGGCCCACACAGTCTGTGCAATGTCACAGAATAATTCTCTATAATTGCTGTCTATTATTTGCTATTTTCTGTATCCCTGCAGTTTCTTTTCTCTGTTCCTGGCAAGTAATTGGCTCAAAATATAGAAATGAAAAGAAATCAAATGAATAGTTGCAAAGTTTAAGTCTTTATTAAAGAAAATAAGACACCAAAAATATACACATTAAACAAATTCACTAACCCACAATTATTTCAGTATTTTAATTGAAATAGTAATGAGGGGAGTGACCTTTCTCCAAGTCAAAGCAGTAGCCATGGATACCCACATGGGTTCCAGCTATGCCTGTCTTTTGTGGGCTATTCGGAGCAATCCATGCTACAAGCATCTATGATGATGAGCTCCTCAACTTTATCTGCTTTGCCGCTAACTTCCACCCAGACCTCAAATTCTCTGGCAACAGTTTCTGCTTTTTCGACCTCTCTGTCTCCATCTTGGGAGAAAATTCTCGACAGACATACTTTAGACAACTACCAACTCCCACAGCTACTTTGACTACACCTCTTCACATGCTGTGCCCTGTAAAGATTCCATCCCTTTCTCAATTCCTCCATCTCCGTTGCCTAGGTGGTGGGGGTCCTTGAGGATAAAGGCCACTTTCTTAAGACACCACCTCTTGTAGGTGTCCTCGAAGGAGTGAAGTCTGGTGCCTGTGATGTCACTGGTCCAGTTAATAACCTATTGGTGTTTTTTCTTGTCCTGAAATCACTGAAATTACAACCTTCCTCTGAGCCTCTGCAGAAAATTAAAACCCTAACAAGTCATTTTGTCCAGAGTTATTATTGTGGGAAATTAAATGTCTTTGAGGTAGAGAGAGGTAGAGAGAGGTAGAGAGAGGGAGAGGGAGGGAGAGGGAGGGAGAGGGAGGGAGGGAGGGAGGGAGGGAGGGAGGGAGGGAGGGAGGGAGGGAGGGAGGGAGGGAGGGAGAGAGAGAGAGAGGGAAGGAGAGGGGGAGGGAGAGGGAGAGGGAGAGAGAGAGGGAGAGGGAGAGGGGGAGAGGGAGAGGGGGAGAGGGAGAGGGGGAGAGGGAGAGGAGTAGAGGGGGAGAGGGGGAGAGGGAGAGAGGGAGAGGGGGAGAGGGAGAGGGGGAGAGGGAGAGGGAGAGGGAGAGGGAGAGGGAGAGGGAGAGGGAGAGGGAGAGGGAGAGGGAGAGGGAGAGGGAGAGAGATCCCCATCACTTCTCTGCTTCTTTCTCTTCTACCCTCCTACCTGTATCCACCAATTATATCTTAACCATTAGCCCATGCTCCTCCCCTTTTCTCCTGCCCATTCCCCTTCGCCAAATTTTGTATTCAGGCTTCAGCCTCACTTTTGGCTCACCCTTGAAACACTGACTGCCTTTTATTTTATATGAATGATGCATGGCTTGCTGAGCTTCTCCGGCACCTTGGTGAACTCCAATGGAAGATGTCTTCAGTGTGAAGAAAGGATATTTTCTCCATAAGGATCATGTGTTGATGACTCCTATCAACATTACCATGGACAAATGTTTCTGCAACAGGTGGATTGGTGAGGCAAGATCAAGTAGGTCAGTGAGCTCTATTCCACCATGACTTAGTAACTTATTAAAATTTTATGTAGAAGCAGGAAGAATGTGGTTTGATAACAAATGTAATTTTTAATTTAATTTAACTATGCATCATGGTAGAAGGCCCTTCTATGTTATGAAACCCACGCAGCCAATGAACCTCCCAGTTCTATAAGTTTTTAGAGGGTGGGAGGAGGAAACTGGAGCAGCCAGAGGAAACCCATGCAGGTCACAGGGTGAACATTCAGACTCCTCACAGAGTGTGTCAGTTTGCAGCCTGTATTTTACAACACTTTTATTTTAACATTCCTGGCAACAAAGAAAGATTCTGCATGGAAAGCAAAGCATACATTTGCTGGACTATCTGTGCACTAGTACAGTGTGTCCTTCTCACACTTAATGATCTGCAAAACTACAAACAACCTGCTGGAGAAACTCAGCAAGTCGAGCAGCATCAGTAGGAGAAAAAGGGTTGTCGAAGATTTCTTGATGAAGGGGCCCATTCAGAAATGATGACAATTCCTATTCCCCCATTGATGCTGCTCAACCCATTGAGTTCCTGTGACAGGTTGTTTCTTGCTCCAGATTCCAGTGTCTTCAGTCTTTCTGCTAAATTACTTTAACTGTATTTTCCAAAGCAAGAACCTTAAGCAGCTTGAAGGACAAAGGCAGCAGGCAAGAGAAAACACATCCAATTGCTAATTCCCCTTCAGATTACATAGTTGCTTTGGAAATATATTTCTTTGTTCTCATTTGGTCTCATGCCTGGAAAATTTTATCCACCAATACTGTGGCCAAGAAGTTCATCTGTGTTCATTTTCCAGTGTTAAAGAAGTGTTAATAGCTTTCCCAGCACTGTCTTTTTGACAAGTGCTGAAAAGATCACAGCCTGAAAAGTAAATTGCACCATTTATAATGCCATTAAATTGATGGTAGAATATTTCTGATGCTATTTTAAAATATTGCAAAATTCTTTGGCACTAGATCTAAAAGAGCAGCAGGGCTCCCTCATGTAACATTCTTTTTTTCAGAAATAATGAGCAGTTCAGGTCCTACTTCCCAAGTTAGTGGTGATTTTCCTCACAGTGATGACCTCAAGAAGCAGTTGTTGGCAGATCCCATCATATTATGGCCAGCAGTCTTCAGCTACTAGTTTGGGGGATGCTGTCAGTGTGCACACCATCCACTCACCACTCTTGGCATTGGCCCCACATGGGATCGGCACCAGGTTCAGGCTCACATGCATCTCAGTGCTTCTGTTCCCACCAAGCTCTGAAATCGTGGAGAGGGATTCAGACTCAACAATGGTTGCTGCATCTGTAGGAGAAGCAACGGTAATGGAGAGAATGTGAGAAGAAATTATGATGGTAAAGGCCAGCGTGACCAGGGAGACATGACACCTACTGGGGTGGGTACTGGAGGCCAATGTTACCAGGGCTGAGTGATGGCACAGAGCACCTGTTTGTGCAGGATTCCCCTCCACCTGTTGAGGGCTGAGACGATCGTGGAATGGCAGAAGCAATTTGGATGCAGAATTTATTGATGGTAGGAGTCAAAGAGTGGTAGTGGAGGGCTGCTACTCAGATTTGTGCCCTGAAGGGATCAGTAGTGTGTCCACTATTGTTTGTCACCTATATTTGATGATTTGAGTGACAATGAATCCGCAATTTGTAGGTGACACCAAGATGGATGATATAATGGACAGTGAAGAAGATTACAACAGGATTGCAATGATTTGGAAAAGTGGACCAAGGAATGGCAGGCAGAATTTAACTCAGACAAGTTAAAATGTATGGGGGGGTCGATCCTCGAGTACGAGGTTATGAATTATCTTAAGGTGCATGGTATGATAGGTCCAAGCCAGCATAGTTTAATGAAGGGAAGATCTTGCCTGACCAACCCATTCAAATTTTTTGAGGTAATCTTAAGTAGGGTGGAAAGGGGAGAGACTATGGATGTTGTGTATTTGAATTTTTAAAAGTCTTTTGATAAGGTGCCGCAAAACAGGCTGCTTAATAAGGTGAGAGCCCATGGAATTACAGGAAAGATATTCTTCTTCTTTCTTTGGCTTGGCTTCGCGGACAAAGATTTATGGAGGGGGTAAATGTCCACATCAGCTGCAGGCTCGTTTGTGGCTGATAAGTCCAATGCGGGACAGTCAGACACGGTTGCAGCGGTTGCACGGTAAAATTGGTTGGTTGGGGTTGGGTGTTGGGTTTTTCCTCCTTTGTCTTTTGTCAGTGAGGTGGGCTCTGCGGTCTACTTCAAAGGAGGTTGCTGCCCACCGAACTGTGAGGCGCCAAGATGTACGGTTTGAGGCGATATCAGCCCACTGGCGGTGGTCAATGCGGCAGGCACCAAGAGATTTCTTTAGGCAATCCTTGTACCTCTTCTTTGGTGCACCTCTGTCACGGTGGCCAGTGGAGAGCTCGCCATATAACACGATCTTGGGAAGGCGATGGTCCTCCATTCTGGAGACGCGACCCACCCAGAGCAGCTGGATCTTCAGCAGCGTAGACTCGATGCTGTCGGCCTCTGCCATCTCGAGTACTTCGATGTTAGGGATGAAGGTGCTCCAATGGATGTTGAGGATGGAGCGGAGACAACGCTGGTGGAAGCGTTCTAGGAGCCGTAGGTGATGCCGGTAGAGGACCCATGATTCGGAGCCGAACAGGAGTGTGGGTATGACAACGGCTCTCTATATGCTTATCTTTGTGAGGTTTTTCATTTGGTTGTTTTTCCAGACTCTTTTGTGTAGTCTTCCAAAGGCGCTATTTGCCTTGGCGAGTCTGTTGTCTATCTCGTTGTCGATCCTTGCATCTGATGAAATGGTGCAGCCGAGATAGGTAAACTGGTTGACCGTTTTGAGTTTTGTGTGCCCGATGGAGATGTGGGGGGCTGGTAATCAGGGTGGGGAGCTGGCTGATGGAGGACCTCAGTTTTCTTCAGGCTGACTTCCAGGCCAAACATTTTGGCAGTTTCCGCAAAACAGGACATCAAGCGCTGAAGAGCTGGCTCTGAATGGGCAACTAAAGCAGCATCGTCTGCAAAGAGTAGTTCACGGACAAGTTTCTCCTGTTCTGGTGGTTGCTGGTTACTAGTGGTGTTCCTCAGGGGTCAGTGTTGGGCTGCTTCTTTTTACGATATATATTGATGATTTTAGATTATGGATTAAAAGGGTTTGTGGCGAGGTTTGCAGATGACATCAAGATAAGTGGTGGAGTAGGAAGTGTTGAAGAAATCGAAAGGTTGAAGAGAGACTTGGACAGCTTAGGAGAGAAGGCAAAGAAATGGCAGATGAGATACAATGTTGAGAAATGTTCAGTTGCACATTTTGTTGGAGGAAACAAACAGTCAGATTATTATTTGGGTGGGGATAAAATTCAAAATTCAGAAGTGCAAAGGGACTTGTGGGTCCTCGTTCAGGATAACCTAAAGGTTAACCACCAGGTTGAATTGGCAATAAAGAAAGTGAATGCTACGTTGGCAATCATTTCAAGGGGAATAGTGTATAAGAGTAAAGAGGTGTTGATGATGCTCTATGGTGCACTAGTGAGACTTCATTTGGAGTACTGTGTGCGGTTTGGGCTCCTTGTCTTAGAAGGGACGCAATGATGTTGGAGAGAGTACAGAGAAGATTTACTAGGATGATTCCTGGAAATGCAAGGGCTAACATATGAGAAATGTTTAGTGGCTCTTGGACGATATTCATTGGAGTATAAAGAATGAGAGGGGATCTTATAGAAACATTTTGAATGCTGAAAGATTGGACAGAGTAGGTGTGAATAAGATGTTTCCCTTAGTGGGTGAATCCAGGCCAAAAGGACACAGTCTTAGAATTAGAAAGTACCCATTTAAAACGGAGAGCAGGAGAAATTTCTTTAGTCAGAGGGTCATGAATGTATGGAATTCATTGCCACATACAACTGTGGAGGCCTGATCATTGGGAGAGTTTAAGGAGGAGATTGATAGGTATCTAAATTAGTCAGGGTATCAAGGGATAAGCAGAAAAGCCCAGAAATTGGAACTAGATGTGAGAATGGTTTAGCTCAGGATGGATTTGTGGAGCAGTCTTGGTGGGCCAAATGGCCTACTTCTGCTCCTTTATCTTATAATCTTGTGATTAATTGGTGTTTTGGGGCAGCACAGGCCAAAAGGGCCTGTTTCCTTGCTATATTTTAAAAAAAAAAAGAACTGGTAGGCCAAACCAGGGAAGGACTACTACAATCAGGTTAGGGCCCCCAAGAATATTATAGAACAGAGTAACTTGGAGGGTGCAGAGATACGTAATTCCTTGAAGCTGGTGATGCTGAAGGACAGGATAGCAAAGCCAGATACTAGCCTGCTGTCATGGCTCAGTGCAGTGAGGAAAGGAACAGGGATGATGTTATAGCTGTAAATACATTGGTGAGACTGCACTTAGAGCATTGAACACAGTTTTGTCACCTTCCAAGGGAAGGATATAATTATGTTAAAAAAGATGCAGAAAGTTTCATGAGAAATTTACCTGGACTAGTAGGCTTGAATGATCAGGAAATAACTGGAGAGGCTGGGACCTTATTCTGTAAAGTGGAGATTTATAAAATCATTAACAGAAGAGATTGTGTTTTTCCCAAGGTAGGGAGATCTAAAATTAAAAAGCACAACTTAAAGGTGAGAAGTTAAAAAATAAAAATAGGGTCTGGAGGCATCTTTGGCCAATGGTATTGGCACATTCTCTTTATGGTCCTCTGGGTGGTCTGCTTTCTTCCTACTTCCAAAAAAACGGTAAAATGGTCCATTAATTGCATTGTAAATAGTACCTGGCATGTAGGTGAGTGCCTTGGAAAAGCAGTAATGAAAAAATTCATCCTACCCTGGGCACACCCTCTTCACCCCTTCTCCCATCAGGAAGAAGATTCATAAGCAGGCAATCCATAGATTTAGACAGAGATGGGAAACAAATTTAAATATAAGCATTGTGGAGAAAATTGGCAGGAATTATATTATGATAGTATGACATATACAATAAATGTTAAATATAAAGTACAACTCCAATCAACCAAAATGTTCGGGTACTGGTTCATTTCGGATAAATGTTTTTTCAGAGAACTGGTCATTTTTTAAAAACAGCCCAGTAGCAACAGCAAATCACTTGTAACAGTATTTAAACAACAACAAATGACATGGGAAGACTCTTTAAGCATTAAAATAAAGTTTAATTCTCACCCAAAAAAATGCTGGCCACTGACATTTCCTTACCGAGGCCCCACTCATGCCGGGAGCCCAAGGGTTCTGCTCCTGCCTGGGAGTTTGAGGTCCCTGCTGCTGCCAGGAGCCTGAGGTCCACTGTGATGGTGCTGGAGCCCGACGTTCCTGGTTAGTCAGCTCCAAAATATTTTTGGATAAATGAGGATTTCAGATATCCTTGTCTATCTGAATTTTTTTTTAATTCAGGTAACTGAGGATTTTGGAGAATCCGATTTTGGATAATTGGAGTTGTACTGTAGATTGGTTTCGCATAATTTTTTTCATCAATTGTATCTTCCTCCACAAAATTTAAATAGATTAAAATCAGATAAATGTTTTAAGTGTAGTCCAAAGATAGATGGGTTTTTTTTTGCATTCTACATGGTCATGTTCAAAATTGAAACTATTTTGGATGGAATTAGGGAAATTTATAAAACAAATGATGGGAGTTAAATTTCCACAAGATACAATGCATTTTTTATTGGGTAATATTTCACTGATAAGACCAAAATTGGAACTGATTTTTTTCCCCAAAGGAATTTGTGAAAATTGTATTAACAGTTGCAAGAAAATGCACAGTAGTGATATGGAAATCGTTTAGGAATGGAAAGATGGCATGCGGAAATACATAGTTGTAGACCTCTTGAGATGATTACATACAATTTAAGGAATAAATATAATACCTTTTTAAAAATTTGGTGCCAATACTTGCATATTTTAGGTATTAATTAATAAAGAGTTTTCCCTGAACCTCATGAAACCTTGCTAACTCCTTGGGATAAGTAAATGAATGATATTGAGAAGGCAGAGATGAGTGAGTGGTGGTGACATTTTGGTAACCAGGCTTGTTTTTTTTTTCTTTATTTTTCTTTGACTATTACGCTTTACTTTAAAAAATGTTCTTTTTACTTTTGTTTTTTCCATTCTTTGGTGATGATTATTTTGGGGGAGGGGTTTGGTGGGATTTCAAGGGAGTATAATATATAACATGTATAATTGATTTGGAATATCTGACTATTTTATGTATATGGATATTAATACATGTATGGAAATTTAAGTAAAATATTCCCAAAAAAAGGAAGAAGATTCCTGAATATGAGATCACACACCAACAGATTAAGGGTATTTGCTTTCTTGCCATTGTCAGACACTTGAATAAACCCCAAGATAGTAAAATTATGCTGCCTTTGCTTGATACCAACTGACCTCTTTATAAAACTGCACTATTATACTGTGTCTTACTTGTGGATCTATGTATGAGATGTCAAATGCTCCACTCTATCAATCTTTATACTGCATCTTGGCACATCTGACAGTAAGTTAACTTGAAAGTGATGAGAATTAAAAATAAAACAGATTTTCGTCGGAATAGTGCAAAATGAGCAGCATCATGCTGATGGACAGAAGGGCCTGTTTCTGTAGGACTATGACTCTAAGACAAATTATTGCCAGCTTTGCAAGGATATTTAGGGATTGGCAATAAATCCTGCCGGCATCCCGTAAATGAAAAAAAATAATGAACTCAGAATTTGCAGGTGCAGTTTCACTTTTATTGACACATTGAAGGTCATCTGCATGTCCCGAAAGCCAAAGGAGATTATTACATTCATAAAAGATTTCTCTGGTTTTGAACAAGTCAAAATAATGTGAAACACATCCTTGTAAATAATGATGCAAATGCTTTATTGCTCCAATCCACTTAGAGAAAAATAATTATTTGCAATAAAGCAGTGAACAGAAAATATTGACACAAAATATCACATAAAAGATCTCAGATGTACTCCACAAAATAATTACACCAATTGTAAAAATTCAACAGTGTACATGAGCAGCTGACTCAGTTTTATATGGGCTAGCATCAGAATTGTATCAATATCTTCTAAAATACTGTAATTTCCTCTTTGTAGAGCAACTAAAATACCAGTAATTATTCCGAAGATTTGACTCCAGCATTCATTTTGAATGAACTGATTTGAGCCTGATGTTGGATTTTATTGATTCTACCTGTTTAACTCATTCCAATCTAGCATCTGCTTGATTACATGTAAGCAAAATGGATACTGCTGTTCACAAGGGTCAAGTCCTTAAACAAATGAGTGAGTACTATGACTCGATGTGTTCATTTTTTTTTTTAAAAGTTCATTCACATCCAATGCTGCTGAAGGATTTGACCCGCAGTCTTAAAGTCTAAACAACAAAGCTTCTCTGGTTTTGGTTTGTTTCAGCAGGGACAGAAATAAAATTTGCAACTTTATTGAAATACACAGAAGTGCTGCAGAAACACAGCAGGTCACACAACGTCCATTAGAAGCAAAGGAACATTGTCAATGTTTCGGGACTGAACCCTTCATCAAGATATGAGCATAAACCAGGCAGATGTAGAACAAGAGAACAATAGAACGTTACAGCACAGAAACAGGCACCTTCAGTTCTTCAAAACTGTGCCGAAGCATTTTTTTGCCTAGTTCCACTGACCTGCACCCAGTCCATAGCCCTCCATTCTTCTCCGATCCATGCACCTGTCCAAATTTTTCTTAAATGTTAAAATTGAGCCCTTATTCACCAACTTTACCTGGAGCTCGTTCAACACTCCCACCACACACTGTGTGAAGAATCTCCCCCCCCCCCCCCATGTTCCTCTGAAATGTTTCCCCTTTCACTCTTAACTCGTGTCCTCTGGTTTGTATCTCACCTAACCTCAATGGAAAAAGCCCACCTATATTTGCCCTTCATAATTTTAAATGCCTATCAAATCTCCCCTCATTTTTCTATGGTCCAGGGAATAAAGTCCTAACCTGTTCAACCTTTCCTTGTAACTCAGTTTCTGAAGTCTGGGCAACATCTTAGTGTGATAGTATTGGATCTTATCACCTCTGTATATATTTGCATAGAACGATTGGCTGAGAGCCGTAGCCACATCTACTGGCCAGGTCATAAGGTGCTGCACCTAATCAGATCCAGATCATTCTGGACTGGTTGACCTCGATATACTACGCTCCAGTCTTTTGGTAATAAAAGCCTTGGCTTGAGTCAACAAGCCTTTGAGTCATTCAACATGCTACACTTAGTAAATCTTCTCTGCACTCTTTCTATGTTATTCATGTCTTTCCTGCAGTTAGGTGACCAGAACTGCACACAATACTTTAAATTTTGCCTCATCAATGTCTTATCCAACTTTTCCATAACATTACAATTCCTATATTCAGTGCTATGATTTATAAAAGCCAATATGGCAAAAGGAGGATAGGGTTGTAAAGAGATGGAACTTTTGGGGAATTATGTATCTGTGTTCACAGATTCATCTGTTTTACTGCACTCCTCAGTGCCCTACCATTTACCATTATTGCCCTTTCTTGGTTTGTCCTTCCAAAATGCAACACTTCACACTTGTCTGCATTAAATTCCATCTGCCATTTTGCAGCCAATTTTTACAGCTGGTCCAGAAGCTTTGAAAACCTTCGCTGTCCTTAACACCTCCAATCTTTGTGTCATCTGCAAACTTGGTGATTCAATTTAAAACATTATCATCCAGATCATTGATGTAGATGACAAACAGCAATGGTCCCAGCACCAATCCCTGAGACACATCACTAATCACAGGCCTCCAGTCTGAGAAGTGATCATCCCCCACTACTGTCTGGCTTCTCCCATCCAGCCATTCTCAAATCCAGTTCACTACATCACCATGAATACCTAGAGTCTGAACCTTCTTGATTAACCTCCCATGCTCCCATGTGGGACCTTGTCAAATAACTTACAAAAGCCCATGTAGACAACATCCACAGCCTTTCCTTCATCAACTTTCCTGGTAAACACCTCGAAAAACTCAGTAAGATTGATTAAACATGACCTATCATGCACAAAGCTATGTTGGACTATCCATAATTTGTCCCTGTCTATCCAAATAATTGTATATATAATGGCTTGGAGCATCTTCCAATAATCTACCTACTACTGACGCCAGGCTCACCGGCCTATAATTTCCAGGCTTACTTTTGGAGCCTTTTTTAACAACGGAACATCATAAGCTACCCTTTCTAAACTATTTTTCATTAAGGTACGAGGGAATATCTTGCAGGCCATGTGGATTTATCCACCCTTATTTGCTTTAAAACAGCACACACTTCCTCCTTTTTAATCTGTATAGATTCTCTGACCTCATTGCTTGTTTTCCTTATATCAGAAGACTCTGTGCCCATTTCCTGAGTGAATACTGATTTAAAAAAAAACAATTAGTATTTCTCCCATCTCTTTTAGCTCCTGATCTTCAAGGGGACTAATTTTGTCCTTTACCATACTTTTGCTCTTAATATGTCTGTAGAAACCCTTAGAATTTCCTTCACATTGTCGGCCAAAGCAACCTCATGTCTTCCTTTAGCCTTTCTTGAGGTCTTTCTTGCATTTTTTTATACTCCTCAAGTATCTCATTTGCTCCATGTTGCCTATACCTCTCTCTTCCTCTGAACCAGATTCCCAATATCCTTCAAAGACCAAGGTTACCCATGTCTGCTAACCTTGCCTTTAATCTTGACAGGAACATACAAAAGCTGTACTCTCAAAATTTCATCTTTGAAAGTCTTCTACTTACCTCGTACATTCTTTCCCAAAAACAACTTATTCCTATGACACATTCTAGATGCTTCCTCTTTTCCTCAGCATTGGCCTTTCTTCAATTTAAAATCTCAACCTTAGGCCCAGACTGATCTTTCTCCATAATTAACATGAAATTAATGGCATTATGGTCACTTGTCTCCTACATATGCCTCTTTCACCTGTCCTGTCTCATTCCCTAATGGGAGATCCAGTATTACACTCTCTCTAGTTGGCACCTCTTTATATTGACCAATTCAAAGCTATCCGGCCCTTTTAGAGTATGGGAATCCCAGTCAATACATGGAAAGTTAAAATCTACTATCACAACATTATGTTTTATGCAGCTGTCTGCTATCTCTCTACAGATTTTCTCCTCTAATTCTTGTTGATTATTGGAGAGTTTATAATACAACCTTTCCCGTTCCTCAGCTCCACCCATATAGCCTTAGTAGATGAGCCCTCTGATCTGGCCTGCCTAAGCATAGCTGTGATAATCTCCCAGATGGGCAAAGTCACTTTCATCCCCCTATTCTATTGTGTTGAAAGCAATGAAAGCCCAGTACATTAAGCTGCCAGTCCTGCCCTTCCTGCAACCAAGTTTCACTAATGGCCATAATGTCATAATTCTGTGTGAAAATCCATGCTCTAAGATCATCTGCCTTTTCCTAAATAATTCCTTCCATTGAAATAGATGCACCTGAGAATATTTCTACCACGTACAAGCCATTGACTCCTAACATTGCATGCAATCTTCACATCATCTTTTCCTCCTCCATTCCTCTATTGCTCTGGAATTCCAGTTACCATTCGCCTGCAAACCTAGTTTAAACCCATCAGAGCAGCAGTAGCAAACCTTCCAGTTCAGGTGAACTCTATCCTGTCAAAACAGGTCCCACATTCCCTGGTAGGGAACCCAATGATCCTGAAACCTGAAGCCCTTCCTCATGCACCATATCTCTAGCCACATGTTCAGCTGCATTACCCTCCTCTTTCTAAATTCACTAGCATGTGGTATGGGTAGCAATCTTGAGATCACAACCATGGAGGTCCTGTCTTTCAACCTAGTGCCCAATTCCCTGAACTCTCCTTGCAGGACCTCATCACCCTTCCTACCCATGTCATTAGTCCCTACATGGACCTTGACATCTGTCTGCTTGTCCTCCCTCCTATGAATGCTGTGAACGTGATCTGAAATATCTTGGACCTTGGCACCAGGCAACATACCATCCTGGATACTCAATCTCTTCCACAGAACCTCTTATCTGTCCCCCTAACTATGGAATCCCCTATCACTACAGCTCACTTCTTCTCCTTCCTTCCCTTCTTAGCCACAGGACAAGATTCTGTGCCAGAGACCTGATCACTGAATAAATAAAATCAAAATAAAAAGGTGTGAAGAAGAGACAGGGGGCAGGGGGAGAATAACAAACCAACAGCCAAGAGTTCATAGTTAGATATGGGTGGGAAGGCAGAAGTGAAAAAAAGCAAGAAATGATAGGAGGAACCAGCAGCTCTCCGAATAGAGAGGGAGGGGTTGGGGAGCTGGTGGAAAGGAGGTGGAGTGATAGTGAGAGTGACAAAAAGAGGGGAGAGGCCTAATAGAATCTGAAGAAGTCAATGTCAATGCCATCTTGTTGGACAGGACCCAGATGGAATATTAGGTGTTGTTCCTCCAAATTGCAGGTGGCATTGGTTTGGCAGTGCATGAATCAATGGACGTACATTGGAATGGTGTGTATAATTCAAATGATTGGCTACTGGGAGATCTCCTTTATTGAATGTCCTCAGCAAAATGATCTCCCAGTCTGCATAGAGTATCTGTGATATAGAGGAGGCCACAATGGGAGCCCCAGATTCAGCAGATGATCTCTACTGATTCACTTGTTATAAATATCAGATATCTTAATAATAATCTCCAATATATTGACTGTAAATTTTATTCTCAATATTTATGTGTTTTGAATATTGACTTTACACAAATCCAAGAGAAGATGCATAAACAAATATTATATCAGCGAAGGTTGTACTGTATATTGGACACCTTGTTCATTCCACAAGTTCCCCCAGACATATTAGAGAACATTCAGCTGACAGGACACATAATTTAGACTAAAAGCTACTAAATCAATCGATGCTTGAAGTCAAATTATACAGATGCAAAAATAAATCAGTTGCTGCACATAATACAGGGCTTCACAGTATCAACTTTGAGCAATTCTGTTAACAAACATTTCAACCATAATTCACATGAAATGTATTATGGAACTGTTTTCTGTCTTCAATCTGCAGAAATCCACATATAAATTTGTTACTTTACTTTGCTTCGTAACAAACTCAAACAAAAGAAGGCTTCATAATTTGAAACCAGATGGGTCCGGCAATTTGTACCCTAGATCTCATCTAATGTCTTGCCTGAAAAATAGAACGACTGCCAGTTATGTTTCTTTGCCAAGGAACTGCATTGTCAGGCTTGGCTCTGAATTTAAACCCTGACCAAGGCCTCAATCCTAATGCAGACAAATCTGGACTCCTAATGGCTCAGTGGGTAATATCAATTATTTCATTAACAGTTAATTTAGCTCTTCATTATTTATGTCCCAAGCAAAAAAGTGCTTGTAGATTTTTTTCTCAAATGTAGAAAAAAAAGATCAACAACAGAGTCCTACAGATGTTTGAGGAATAAAGTGTGGAGTTGCGGAATGTGTTGGCCTGAATTGTATTGATGGATCAAAATCTCTAGCTTCTAGCAATTGAGAGTTAAGTATGGACCGGACTCAATGAATAACAGGAGACTCAGAGATCATGTAGCATCTATAGGAAGTTAATGGCAGTCAACAATTTGGGCAATTAAAATCATCGTCAGCTTTGACAGAAGGTAAAGTTCCACCCAGAGCTTTGCCGTCTATCAGAATTATCAAGGGTGATAATAGTTACTCTGCAAAATAGTTATTGGTGAGACCTCACAGATCAATTCATTGTGGCAGAGGATCAACTGGAAGTCTAGATCTGCTTGGGTCACAAGCAGTGACAGTGGGCAGTTAGCTTGTCCAATGAAAGCCTGCACATTAAGAAAGATCATCAAATCCTTTTTCAAGGATGCAGATTTTAATGTGGGACATAAAATCAAAGTGAGTGATGGAAAGAGATAAAGAAGTGGATGGATTGCTGCAACTGAGGCAGAAATGGAGGAAACAGGGAAATATTGCTGTGTTAAACTGAGACAAATATAGGGAAATAATTCAATTGTTGCAAAAAAGATTCAAAATGAGAGGTGCTTGTACCTTAAAAATCGATTGAGTTAATTCAGTGGAACAGAATAAGAAATGGGAATCAAGCTCTTGATCAGCTATTTGATGGAGAGTAGAAAGTAGGAAGGGAAGCAAGAAACCAGAGTATTACTGAGGTGAGTATTGGTTTATCATAGGAGGTGAGTTTCAGCAGAAGGTGGGTGAGGTATGGATCTTTGAAGCGCCTTGTGATTGAAATGTAGCACACCATGGCAGACTTCATTTAAGAACTAAGAAGAAGCCAAGGTTGAGAAAATATTGATGTAATGCATTTGAAAGAGATGGACAACTTCTGAAGAAAATGAATCTTTTATCATAGTAAAAGCCCTGGTATCTACAGGAATTCTGGATGCCAGATATGCAATACACTCTTACAATGCCGAACTAATACACATACATTAAGAACAAACAGTTTAAAAGACAAAAGACAGTGCAAAATGTAAAGTCATTTGAAAAAAAAAATAATATTGTAGTCCTTAATTATGTTAAGTTCTCTTTAATAAGGTCATTCTCATAACTTACAAAATTTAAATTCGAATCTCGATCGCTGGTGCTGTAACAGCATTGCGCTCACCGCAACCCTAACTGTGCTGCCATCATAATGAACCCCTCCCTCTCCTTCAAGTTTACAGATAAGCCTTACTAATACACAATAATATACTAATAAAAATAAAGACTCTTACTAGGCAAGGATAGGGAAACACTTTGGGGGAGTCACACTAGCGGCGAGAGGCATCGGCCAGATTTTCACGCTGGGCAATACCAGTTTATTCAAACACAATTTCATTCAAACTTTATTCAAACAGCTGCTGCAAGGAGGGCACTCCCCTGGCTGAATGCTTGCTTGCATCTTCACCAAGGGGTTGTGGTTAGCTTCAGAGAACATTGACTATCACAATTTTAAACTTTTATTTACATTTTTATTTAATCTAAATTATCTTTATTTATTTATTTCCTCAAAAAAATGTTTAAAAAGATGCTGTGATTGTCGTAAATACACAAAAGTGCTGGAGAAACTCTGCAGGTACTGTAGTATCTACAGGAAGCAAAGGTATGTGGCCAATGTTTCAAGCCTGAGACTTTTGTTAAGGTATGAGCAAAATGCAGGCATGTGCCTAAATAAAAAAGTGGGGAATGGAGGAAAGAAGGAGCAGGGGAAGGAGATAGGCCAACAGGCAAAAGGCCTTAGGTAGACATGAACAGGTGGGCAGAAAAGAAAAGCTGAGAATTGATCATAGTAGCGTGGTAGTTCTGTGAATGCAAAGCAGGAAGAAAGGAAACAGATGGAATACGAGATGTTGTTCCTCTATTTTATGGGTGATCTCAGTTGGCCAGTGCATGAGACCATGAACAAACATGTTGGCATGCGAATGGGGTGGGGGTGGTGGGGAGGGGAATTGAAATGGGTATATGGACGTTGTGGTACCTACTGAGTTTCTCCAGCACTTTTCCCTAATCACTGTGATTATATCAACTGTTGCAAGGTCTAGAATGTGAGGCAGGAATAATGAACATACAGGTAAAAATCTTAAAAATGCAGGATACAAAATGATTAAAGTGATTGATTTTGCATGGAACTGTTTCAGATCCATAGGGTGCCCTAAGGTATTTTTACAGCCAATGAGATATCTTTCAGATGACAAATGCAAGACTGTTCTGAATAATTTTCAGGATGTAAGTTGAGAATTCCATAGCTTTTCAGAGGAAAGAGGCAAATGATGTTTCAGTCTTCACTCTGGACCAACTCCTCCTGTGGAGTAAGGCCAAGGCCATCATGGGCCAAATGGAATCTTAAGAGGCATAAAGCAGAAAGCCCAGCCTCACTGTATGGGAAATTGAGAGCAAATGGGTGGACAGGTGAATGAGAAACTAGTGAATCAAGAATATCTGCAGACACTGTGAAGATAGTAAATGTACAAAAATGCTGTAGAAACTCCTACAGCATCCATGGGAGACAAAGATATAAATGCCAATATTTAGGCCCAAGCCCATCATCAAGGTATAAGCAGAAAGCAGGCAGTCACCTGAATAAAAAGGTGAGTGGAGCAAAGAAGAAGTGGCCAACAGCCTGTGAACAGGAAAAACTAGACCTTGTTGTAAAATTTAGGACTGAGTAGGACATCAAACTAATTCAGATAGATTACGTGCTCATCTTCACCAGGATTATTACAGCAGAAAGAAAATAAGGGATCACTTGATTTTAAACATTGCATTTTTTTTTTTACGACCTCAACATTTGCCAAAGTATTTCTCTTACTTGAAATGGAATCATGCTCCAATATAAAAGACATGACATCCAAGTAGCACATGATAAGACACGACAACAAAATGAGCCAACGATTATGGGATAAACATTAGTTAAGAAACCAGGGCAACCTCTGTGTCTTTTAGTGAATAGCCCTCTATGATTTTACTTACATTCGAGTAGGCAGATACTGCATTAAATTAACATCTCATTTGAAAGTGCATTCCAATTCGCCTATCGTAGTAACAAGTCTATGGTTGATGCCATTTCACTGGCTCTACACAAAGCCCTGGAACACCTGGAAAACAAAGATGCATACATCAGGATGCTCTTTATTGACTACAGTTCAGCATTTAACAACATCATCCCCACAAAACTGATCAGCAAACTCCAAGGCCTGGGAGTTAACACCCACTGTGTAATTGGATCCTGGATTTCCTCACCTCCAGACCACAATCAGTGCAAGATGGTAAGAACATCTCCATCAGTACTGGAGAGCCACAGGGCTGTGTTCTTAGCCCCCTGCTCTACTCATTTTACACCTACAACTGTGTGGCTCAGTACAACACCATCTAGAAATATGCTGAAAATATCACGGTAGTGGGTTGTATAAAGGAAGGGGATGAGTTAGCACACAGGGTGGCGATTGAAAACTTGGCTGGGTGGTGCAACAACAGTAACCTTACACTCAATGTCACTAAAACTAAGGAGCTGATTGTTGACTTCAGGAAAGTAAAGCCAGAGGAATATAATCCAGTGATCACTGGGGGATCAGAGGTGGGGAGGGTGAACAAATTTAAGTTCTTGGATGTCACTATCTCAGAGGATTTTTCCTGGATCAAACACACTAATGGCATCATGAAGAAAGCACGTCAGCACCTCTACTTCCTCAGGAGTTTGTGGAGGGTTGATATGACACCATAAACCTTGACAAATTTCTACAAAGGTGTGGTGGAAAGTGTTCTGACTGGCTGTATCACAGTCTGGTATGGAGATATTAATACCCCTGAGCATAAAGCCTTCCAAAAGTTAGTGGACACAGCTCAGGACATCTCAGGCAAAACCCTCCACACTATTGAGTACATCTTCAGGTAACACTGTTGTCAAAGAGCAGCAGCAACCAGCAAAGATCCACACCACCCAGCACACACTCTATTCTCGCTGCTGCCATCAGGAAAGAGGTATCTGTGCTACAAGACTTACACCCTCAGGTTCAGAAACAGCCTCTACCCCTCCACCATCGGACTCCTCAACAACAAATTGAATCAGAGACTCATTTAAGGACTCTTACTTGTGCACTTTATTGATTTTCTTGTGTTTGTTTTATTCTCTCTGTATTGCACAGTCAATTTGTTTATATTTGTTATCTGTTTACAGTTCTTTATTTGTTTACATCTACACTGTGTACAGTTTTTTGTATTACACTATCAAACTGGAAATGACACAGAATCAATTCATGAGGAGGTTACCAGTGTTGGAGGCATGAGTTATAAGGAAAGAATGGAGAGGGTAAACTTTTTTTTTCCCCTGGACCATAGGAGGCTGAGGGGTGACCAAATTGAGGTATATAAAATTATGAGGGGCATCAATGAGGTCATTAGTTGTAGTCTTTCCCCAGGGTAGCAGAGTCAAAATCAAGAGAACGGAAGTTTAAGTTGAGGGTGAAAAGATTTAAATGAGATAGAGGCAGTGGTCAGCATCAGAGTGGACTAAGTCAGAGTGGGAAGGTTTTGACTTAACAGACTTTGGCGAGAATAGGTAACAGGCGAGAGATAATAGGAGTTGAAGAAAGTTAGGGCAACCTTATTTGAGGAACAAAAAGGATTCGGCAGGTAGGCACAGGCAAGGGCAGGTTTTAGATATCATATATTTTGCTCTTCTAGTTATAAACAGAGTGAATATCAGCCAAGGAAGAGGAATGCTCATCTTCCAGAATGTGGTTTGTCAGAGAAGCAGATATTATCCTTGGTGACTTAATCTGTGAGAAGGTGCATCCGGTTGCAACTCCTGGCAAACCCAGTTAAGGAATTAGAGCTGGAGTTGGATGAAATCTCCGAATCATTTGGGAGCCAGAGGGGGTGATAGACAGGAGTTACAGGGACACTATTATGCCTTGGAGGCAGGAGAAGGGTAGATGGGTCACAGTGAGGAGAGGGAAATGGAACAGGTAGGCAGTGCAAAGCACACCTGTGACTATTCCTCTCAATAACAAGAATACCATTTTGGATACTGTTGTGGGATGGGGTGGGGTGGGGAACCTACCAGGCATAAGCCATGGCGATCAGGTCTCTAGGCACAAAGTCTGGTCCTGTGGCTTCTGAAAGGGAGGAGAAGAAATGAGCTGTTGTGATAGAGGATTCCATAGTTGGGGGGGGACGACAGATAAGAGGTTCTGTGGAAGAGATCGAGTATCCCAGATGGTAGGTTGCCTCCCTGGTACTAGGATCTAAGATATCTCAAATCAAGTTCATGACATTCTTAGAAGGGAGGGTGAGGATATAGATACTGTGATCCATATAGGGACCAATGACAAAGGTAAGAAAGGTGCACCAAGGAGAGTTCAGGGAGTTAGGCACCAGGTTGAAGGACAGGACCTCCAGGGTAGTGATCTCAGGATTGATACATGTGCCATGTGTTAGTGAGGTTAGAAATAGGAGGATAATGCAGCTTAACATGTGGCTAAAGGCATGGTGCAGGAGGGAAGGGTTTCAGTTTCTGGATTATTGGGCTCTTTACCAGTGAAGGGGGGACCAGTTCTGACAGGACAATTTGCATCTGAACTGGAGGCGGAACTAATATCAATGCAGTAAGGTTTGTTAGTCCAACTCCAATGGGTTTAAAGTCGATTTGCAGCGGGATGATGTAGTGATGTAGTGATGTAATGTATTATGCTGACTGCTTGCTATTGGTTATGACTGTAGATTGGCTCCACCCTCCTGGTATAACAGATGGTGCAACTTATCCCACTGGTCAGTAGAGGTGGCTTCTTCTGCTAATAAAAGCCTATAGTATGATACAAGACAGGTCCTTGCTTATGGCATATCAGTTGTAAACCAGAGTGCCAGAGCAGATAGAGGATTGGAGGAGGGAAAAGATGATGTGAAAATTACATGCACCATAGTAAAGTCAACATATTGTACATGGTGGAAATTTTCTAAAGAGCAGCTATTTCAATGCAAGGATTATTGTAGGAAAGGCAGATGAGCTTAGAGCATGGATTGGATGTGGAATTACAACATTATGACCATTAGTGAAACTTGGTTGGAGGAGGCGCAGGACTAGAAGCTCAATATTTTGGGCTTCTGTTGCTTTGGATGCAATAGAATGGGGGTGGGGGGTGGTGGGGATGAAAGGGCGTTGCTCGTCAGGTTGTGCTCAGGCAGGACAGACCAGAGGGCTCATCTCCTAAGGCTGTATGGGTGGACCTGAGGAACAGGAAAGGTATTATCACACTCAAGGGGTTGTAATAGTCAATATTAAATAAGAATTGGAAGAGCAAATTTGTAGATAGATGGCAGACAGCTGCAGGGAACATTATGTTGTGATAATAGGGGATGTTAATTTTCCACATATTGACTGGGACTCCCATACTGTAAAAGGGCTAGATGTCTTGGAGTTTGTCAAGTGGGTTCAAGAAAATTTTATAAATCAATATAAAGAGGTAACAACTGGAGAAAATGTAATATTAGATGTATCGATGACTATCCATAAAAAAATGCTCAGAGGCTAAGTGGGCTCTTTACTGTGATGCATTCAAATAAATTCATGATGAAGTCCAGATGTATTTTAAACTGTTTATTAGTGAACACAAAAGGACTCATAATGTGGTAACATCTATGAACTTGGTAATGATAACATCCTTGCTAAGATGACTAATGTTCATGTAAAAGTCAACAGAAAATATTGGAGCCCTACTCACCCGCTGAGTGCACATAGTGATAGAACATGCATAGCCTCAGAACCCTGGAATGCCACCGACACCCACAGCCAAACCATTGACCACAAACAACACACTTTTGGTTCCTACATTACCAGCCCCTAATTATTATGCCTCAAATAACAATGACACAATTAAAATAATAATCAGACTCAGTGTATTCCAATATTGTGTAGATCTTCATTCTTCATAAGGCCAGAGGTTACTTATACATAGCCTTGAAAAAGAGTGATCTTTAGCACCACTCTAGGCCAGTAAAGTTTGTAGTCTGTGTAGTGGTCAAGGGAAAAGTCTAAAAAGCCACAAAATAAGATCTGTCAAAGTGTCTCTGTCTCCTGTAGAAGGCAGACTTTGTTGATGGGTCTGGTCAGAAAGATGGTTTTGGTCTTGATCCAAACATGGATTATCTAGAAATATAACATTGTCTTGCTTTTTCCATCCACATAAATCTTGACATTGGCAGATGTACAGATTGGGCCCAAAGGTGAAGCAACAGTATCTGAGGTGCCTTTCACAACTGTCAAATCAAGATTCAAGCGCTTCAACTGTGTTCTTTCTTGTGTGATCACTTCAGCAGAATTTGTTAAAAGGATAAGGCTGTTCCCAAGATTATTCAAATATGCTCCTGTTGGTTGGGAACTGTAATAAATCGTGATCTCATCTGAGGGCACAAGATGGGCCTTTCTTTGAAGTTTTTGCATATGATTTATCTGGTGCAACTCCTTCATCCAACATTGATTGGTCAGGTGTGACATCTAAAAGAACCAAAGCTTGGACATCAGAAGGGGCTTCATACTGAGCACTTTCGCTTGTACTTGCATCAAATGTATATATAAGATGTAGATTTTCCTCATGAAGTTCATGCCCCTCTACAACTATGGTGCCTGTTTTTTTGAAACTCCTCCAACTGGAAACTCTGAAGTCCCTTGATAGCTGCAGTAACAGCTATCAAGTAATGCTCCCTTCAGGTGCTTTCCCAACACCATGTGATCTGGTTCTGTGCTAAGCCGAATACCCTACTTGTCTTTGACTGTGGATAATAAGTCAGCTGATGAATATTTAAATTCCTCCTGAATATATTTTTAAAGGGATCTGATTTCTTTCAGAGCCTCTGAATCCTGGTGAATGACCACAACATTTTTCCAAACAGGAAGGGTCTTTCTGTCTCGTATCACTCTTCCAAGCTCAATAACTGACTGCATTTGGGTAACTGTGGCCTCAATACGTTTATCAGTAACAGATTCCCTTACTTGTGGGAGCATGAGGTAGTGAATGCTTTGTGCATCCTTATTTTCTCCAGAGGATGGAGCAACCAAGTGCCTTATGTTCTGGGACCCGAGTTCAGTGATAAACAGTATGAAGGGAACCATCAGTCAGCACATTACGAATAAAACAACAAACAAAGTTTCCAAAGCTCTTTTATAATTCTCAGCACTATTTTCAACTTTTAATCTTTGATGATTCATTTGCACATATCATTTCATAAGGAGATCCACAAATTTGACTAGTCTGGGCACCACAGTGTAGAGTCTATATGCTTCCATATCTGCTTTGAAAAATTGGATTATGGATTGCGTAAATGAAAACATCCATTTATCCAAGATGTTGTCACTGTCCTCAACTGTACTTCCATTGAAAAGAAATTAAATACCCTTTTCCTTCTGCAAACATTGAATATTCTGAATATAGAATCATATGCATTGTACCAAAGTAGAAAGACATGCTTGAGAACATCTCTGACTCCTTCTTTAAACTGTAGATTTTATGATCTTACAACAGGGGAATCAATAAGGTTCAGCATTAGTGTATCTGCACCATAGCTGTTAATGATGTGAATTGAATCTGGGTAATTCTTCTTACATTTGCTCATTTTCTTACTATGGTTCTTATGTAGTAACAGGTAATCAACAGTTCCATAACCATCATCTTACACATCAGCAAAATTATGCAGTTGAGCAGATGTCACCGTTCCAAATTTTGTGGGTTTGAAGCATCTGTCAACCTTGAAGTCTTCCAGCTTATGAAGATGGAGAATCTAACACATCCATTCCTGTTCAATAGAGTCTGATATAGTATCAACCCAACCAATCTTTTTTCTACACAAATCTTGCAGGATCTTCTTGAATGTCTGGACTATTAGTGCCAATATTTCTAGGGGATATTTTATTGAACTGACTATTGAAAAAAATCCCCCATCTTGTGAGGGGTCAGCTTTTCATGATAATTTTGAACTTAAAAACATGAGAATGAACACACAATTGTACACATAACACTCTCTCCACAGGAAGGGTGTCATGGTCCTAGTCCAGATTCTTCATTTCTTTTACTCTCCGTTTCAGGTATGCAAATTTCTCTTTCCTTTGAAGTAATGGCCATTGACTAGTTTGGCAGATTTTGAGACTAAATCCAAGAATTACTTTTCTTCTCTTGAAGATTCTTGGGGTTGTCACTGAAACACTCACAAAGTCAGTCCTGAACTACTGTTCCCACAGCTCATCAAGTTTCACAACTGATCTCCTCTTGACATCTGTCACTGAAGGTTCCTGTGCATTACCATTTTTTCCTCCTAATGGTCCATTAATCATCCAACCAAGCAAAGAGTTGACAGCTTTAGGTTAGTCACCCACACTCCATATTACATCTACTGGTCCATAGTCTTTGGTACATCTGAGCCAATAAGCAACTCTCTCTCAGAGACAATTTCAAGTAGATAAACATTCCTCATATGTGAAGATCGATCAATATAGTTTTGATGTGTAATGTTTGCTTTGTGCACGGACATAGTTTTCTGAGTGTATGTGCCTGGGAGATCACAAAAAATTCCTGCTGTCCAGTCCAGCAAACTCTGGGCCTGAAACAGTGCTGGGTTCATTGATCATTGTTCTCAATAGGGAGTTAGATAAGGCTCTTGTGGGCAGGGGAATTAAGGGTTATGGGGTTATGGGGATAAGGCTAGGAATGGGTACTGATAGTGAATGATCAGTCATGATCTGAAAAATCGTGGTGCTGGCTCGACGGGCCAATTGGCCTACACCAGCACCTACTGTCTATTGTCTAATCCTTGACCTTCTTCCTGAAAATTCAGCTTATTCATTAGCCACACTGTGCAAAATGATGCAGTGCTACCTGGGTCAAGAAATGCATGAGTATGCATTGTTGCATTCTTCTTCCTGGCCTTAACTTGTACAGGCACTAGTGAGAGTTTTCAGTTATCTTTACTGGCCCCAGTAAGACCACGTCAGAAGAAATGGACAAATGGCAGCACATTTGTAGAACTGTTTCCCTTCCAGATATTCCAACAATGTCTATTCTATCATATATGTGAATACTTTCTGTTGACTAAAATTGCCGCATGTTTTCTGTTGATTAAAATGTGCCAACTACATTCCATAAAAAAGCCATTGTGAGGCTAAGTGGGCTCTTTACAATGAAGCACTCAAATAAATTGATAATGAAGTCCAGATGCATTTTAAACTGTTTATTAGTGAACACAAAAGAACTGATAATGTGTTAACATCCATTAACTTGGTAGTGAAAATATCCTTGCTAACGTGACTAACCTCCGTGTAATGGTGTAACAGTCAACAGAAAATATTGGACCTATACTCACCCACCATTTATCCCGCCAAACCAAGATCACAAGATAAAGGAACAGAATAGGCTATTTGGCCTATCAAGTCTTCTCTGCAACTCCACTCTGACCTAAACCATTTTCACATCTAGTTCCAATTTCCGGCCCTTTCCCCATATCCCTTGATACCTTGACTAATGAAATACCTATTAATCTCCTTCTTAAATTCCAATGATTGGGCCTCCATAGTTTTATGTGGCAAAGAATTCCACAAATCCACGACCTTCTGGCTAAAGAAATTTCTCCTCATTTCTGTTTTAAATGGGTAACTTCTAATTCTAAGACTGTGCCCTCTTGTCCTGGATTCACCAACCAAGGGAAATATCTTATTCACACCTACTCTGTCTAATCCCTTCAGCATTCAAAATGTTTCTATAAGATCCCCTCTCATTCTTCTATAATCCAATCAGTAGAGTCCAAGAGTCAATAAACGTTCCTAATATGTTAAGCCTTGCATTCCAGCAATCATCTTGGTAAATCTTCTCTGCACTCTCTCCAACATCATGACATTCCTTCTAAGATAAGGGGCCCAAAACTGCACACAGTACTCCAAATGAAGTCTCACCTGTGCCCCATAGAGCCTCATCAACACCTTTTTATTCTTAGACACTATTTCTCTTCTCTTAAAATGAATGACAACATAGCATTTGCCTATTTTTTACTGCCGATCCAATCAGATGGTTAACTTTTACGTTACCCTGCACAAGGGCCCCAATTCTCATTGTACTTCCAAATTTTGAATGTTATCCCCATCCAAATAATAATCTGCCTGTTTATTTCCTCTTCTAAAATGTACAACCATACATTTCTCAACATTGTATCCTGCCATTTCTTTGCCCACTCTCCCAAGCTGTCCAAGTCTCTCTGTAACCTTTTGGTTTCTTCCATGCTTTCTACTCCACCACCTATCTTGGTGTCATCTGCAAACTTAGCCACAAAACCATTCAAGGTATAATATAAACCATCAATATGCATTTCAAAAGTATATGGCACCACCACTAGTGGTGGTGTTTGGCTTTGCCGAACACCACTAGTAACCAGCTACCAACCAGAACAGGATCCCTTTATTCCCACCCTTTTCTTTCTGCCTGTCAGCCAATGCTCAACTCAATCTAATATCTGTCCTGTAATTCAACAGGCTCTCATCTTATTAAGCAGCATTTTAAGCAGCATCTTATCAAAGACTTTTTATTCTTAGACACTATTTCTCTTCTCTTAAAATGAATGCCAACATATCCACATCCTCAGCCTACTTGAGATTTCCTCAAAAAATTCCAATAGATTGGTCAGGCAGGATCTTCCCTTTTTGAAACCATTCTGGAATGGACCTATTATGCCATGCACTTCTTAGTATTTCATCACCACATCCCTGAGGATTAACTCCAACAACTTTCCAACTACCTACATCAGACTAATAGGCCTATAATTTCCTTTTTTCTGCCTTCCTCCTTTCTTAAACAGCGGAACTGCATTTGCAATGTTCTAATCTATCTGCCCTAAACACCGCGTATGCGCTAACCACCTGCAGTGAAAAGCGTGTGTGCATCGGGAGTGACATAACACACGCAGCCTCTGGACCCTGAAACACCGCCAATACCCACAGCCAAACCATCGACCACAAGCAAGGTACTTTTGGCTCCTATACTGGATCTCCATCTCCTATCACGGAAAGTTGACAGAAGTAAATGCAGGAGGAGAACTTTAGGACAAGTGACCATAATGCCATTAGTTTTAGATTAATTATGGAAAAGGATAGATCTTGGCCTCAGGATAAAATTCTAAATTAGAGAAATGTTGAGGAAATGAGAAAGGATCTAGAATGCATGGATTAAGAGAAGTTGTTTTCAGGCAAGGATAGGCGAGTTAAGTGGAGGATCTTCAAAGGTGAAATTGTGAGAGTACAGAGTTTGCATGGTCCTGTCAGGCAAGGTTAGCAGACATAGGGAGCCTTGGTTTTTGAGGGATATTGGGGATCTGGATTGAAAGAAGAGAGAGGTGTATAACATGTATAGGCAACGTGGAGCAAATTAGGTACTTCAGGAGTATAAAAAAATGCAAGAAAAACCTAAAGAAAGAAATCAGGAAGGCAAAATAAAAACATGATGTTGCTTTGGTAGACAATTTTGAGGAAAATCCTAAGGGTTTCTAACAGGAACATTAAGAGTAAAAGGGTAGTAAGGGACTGTAATGTGCGTCAAAAGAACCAAAGACTTGTTGATCCAAACCAAGGCTTTTATTAACTAAAAGACTGGAGCATATCACAAGTAGGTCGACCAGTCCACAATAACCTGGTCTGGCTAGGAGCAATCCTTTAAGACCTGTCAGTAGGTGTGGCTACACTCTCAGCCAATCACAGTCATCCTACACTACCATCTGTACATATGTACATATACACATTGGTGATAGAATCTGTACTATCACAGGGACAAAGTTGGTCCCTTTGAAGATCTGAGGGGTTGGCTTTATTTGGAAGCAAAAGAGATGGAAGATCTTAAATGTTATCTTTTTTCATCAGTAATCACTCACGAAACAGGCACAGTGTTGTGGGAAGTAAGGAAAACATGCAGTAAGGTCATGAGGGAGGCTAGAAATTGCAGGCGCCCTGGCAGAAATGCTTAAAATGTCATTATCCACGGGTATGGTGTCTGAGGTTTGGAGAATAGCTCACATTGTTCCGTTGTTTAAAAAAAGGCTCCAAAAGTATCCCTGGAAATTATAGGCTGGAAAGCCCGAAATCTTTAGTGGGTAAATAATTGGAAGGTGTACGAAGAGATTTGATATACAATTATTTGGAAGCCAGAAACTGTTTAGGAATAGTCGACATGGCTTTGTGCATGTTCAAGAACATTTATTTAATCTCATAAATATACTTTATTCATACAAAATAGAACGTCCATTTGGCGCACCTTTCTTCACATTCATTGCACCATCAGCACCATACAATCTTTTCAACAGTGCTACTAATTTTGCCTCTTGGCAATGCACGATGAAATATTTGAGAGCCTGTTACATGGAGCCTCTTGACAGTTGGCTATTGCTTTTCCACAAGCTCCTTCTTCCCTCCTCTCCCCAGCTTTTTATTCAGATCCTGCCAGATCTTTGCAAATATCTTGATTAAGGACTCAGGCCTGTATCATTGGTTGTATATTATGCTTTATATGGAATCTGCTGAGGTTCTCCAGCATTCTTGTGCAGTTAGTAGGAATAATCCAATGATATTTACATGTCAGTTGAATGGTATGCAAGAAATGATACTGAATGAGAATAAAGTTTATTGATAGAAGCAGCCATGGAAATCAGAAGCGAGACCAAGGTATTCACAGGATTTGGCCACTTAGGGATTGTTTCTAGCAGTCATCTCAGACAGGAATCTGTGCTCAATTGCTGGAGTGCTGATGCATGCAAACAGGTCCTTTGGCTGAGGTCTACTGACTCAGCACTCCCTGCTGGGATTTGTAAGCTTTGCTTCCTTGCCCTCCATTAATCTCTACATCAGGAATGGGGCTTATCACTTTACAGCAGCTGCAGTCTCTCAAGTGATAAAGCCTGCCATGGATTCCAATTACACTTGGGGGTGGTTTACAGATAAAGCCCTTTTCCTTACCATGAGGAAAGAATGGAAATCATGAGATTTCCATTAGCATGGTGATATAGGTTCTGCTGGAAATACTGAACTTGGAAGCTTTGGTATTTGGTTACTGGTGCCATGTTTATAAAGTCATGAATTTTGATTCATTTACATTATTTTTGATTCGTTGCTCAGAACAAAAATGTAGCTAATCTACAGGTAAAGCATTACTATCTGAAGAGGAAATAATTATTGCAAATACAGGAAACCATTGATCCGGAGGGCAGCTGCTGCTTCACATGTCCTCTGCCAGATCCATGTGACTGCAGAGAGCTGTGAACGCAGCTCAAGCCATTAGTCTAACCAACCTCCCCTTCATCGTCTGCCTTCACCTGCATAGGGCAGAAGATACGTGAGTTTGAAAACATGAAGCTGCAGCTTCAAGGACAGCTCTTCCCCACTGCTACACTAGATAATGAAGATTTTGGTTCCTGAACACTTTTGGGTGTATTTTATAGATTTTGGGCTGCTGATCACAAGAATCACCATAAAATGTTCCTATCATGCACATTTTCTTTAGAAATAGCCTATTTTTGTGATTTCCTGTCCTTCAATCATTCAAAACCATGAAATGCAACATCTCATTGAAAATGTATTTTCTGCATTCACACTTGGTCATCTTCCCTGCTGATCTTGGTGCAGTCAGTGATGACATCATGAAAAGTTTTACCAGGACTTTGTGACCATGGAAAAGTGGTATCAGCGCAACTCGAATCCATCAATCCTGGCCAACTATTGTTGGACACTGACACGTGAGGTATCAGAAGCCAAGTGCAACAAAAATCGGCAGCATGACATTTTTAGGTCAGTTGAAGAAATGGAATGTGTCAGCATTATTATGCCATGAAACATATTAAATTCAATAAAAGTTAATTTAATGTTTCTCCAACTTCCAATGTGACAATAAACCTGAAATTATCTTTGTGTTCATCTTAAAGTTATCTTTCATAATCCCCTTTTTTTTCAGGAAACAAAACTTTTGAAAAAATTTGTTGTCCAGTGTGATCAGACACTTAATCGTTCTTCTCATTTGTAAAAGATGATGTCTTGCACTGTTTAATGGTGCTTTTCTCTTCCACACTATGCCCTGCATGTTTGGCTTCATGTAGCCCTCCATACTATACTTTGGTTTCTTGTAGTACCATTCCCTGTACAGTAAATGAAAGTGCTGGAGAAACTCAGCAGGTCATACTACATCCATATAATGTGAAAGGCTATCATTATTTCAGGTCTGAGCTCTTCATGACCCTCTGAGGTTCTCCATCACTTTTATGTTGTGCACTGAATCCCAGCATTTGCAGATTTTCTTGTTTACCACTATTCACTTTACCTTTGTACAACAGGTAACACTGGAATAAAAAAAAGTAGACTAGCCTGGATAACACACAAAACAATCTTTTTTAACTCTCTCTCAGCATATATGACAATAAACAATACAATTAAATTCAATCCTGACCCTCTTGTGCTGTTACTGCTGAGTTTGTACATGCCCTTGTGACATTATGAGTTTCCCACAGGTGCCTCAGTTACCACCCACATCCAATGCACATGCTGATTCATAATAGCAGGTGACCTATGAACTAACGACTGAACCAGAGCTGTTAAGCTTTGTTCTTGTGCTATGTAATAAACTGATTGTGAAACCGCATATCTTCTCCTATCACTTCATTCAACGAGCACGCTGGACTCAGCTGACACATAGACCAAATTGAGGGTAGGGTAAAGTCAGAGTCCGACAATTTGGAGACCCCGACGTGATTTGAACACGCAGCCTTCTGATGAGAATCAGAGTGGTGTGATGGTTAAATGAAAGAGAATGGTTTACAGGGATATAAAGGAGAAAAATTGATTGTTCTGAGAGACGATGTATTGAACCGTCTCCTTTCACATTGTAAGGAAATCTGAAATACAAATCCCTGTGACCAGGAAGGATCCAGAGATGTATGGAACGGAACTGATGAAAAAAAATAAATTGAAATGTACTGTCGGCCAAACCAGGATGCAGAAACATATTTTATGTGCCTTTGTACTAAATAATGCAATACACGTATACCAATGTTTTGATTTGAATAATGTTGCAAAAATGTTCTCCAGGCAGGCGCCTCACCAACAGGAAATGCAGATTGCAAATCCAACTGCACTTCTCCACAATTCTTAGATTATTTGCTTTTCCAATAGCAAACCATGGAAAGCAAATCAATGAATTTATAATATGCTTTGATAGCAAGCTGGAATAATTTATCATGAAGCTGACTATTGAATTCATATATAACACAGATTTATATTATATTTACTGATGAACTGGATAGGTATTGTTGCACTTTCTGGATTTTATTCAGATGTGATCACTTTTTATCTTTTCCTACTTTTGTCCCAGACTGACAGGCCATTATAAATCTCATCTTTACAGCAGTAAAATGCAAAACAACCAATGATATAATCAGTACATGTTTATCAGCCTACACACTTGCATTGGATTACAGCAAATTACCCACTCATTATGCATTAATGCATCTCAACACACAATTAGCAACTTTAATGCATTGTATTTTTTAAACTGGTTTCCACACAGTAATTAAATTTAACAGTGTTAGGAATAATAGATGCCCGCAGCTCAATGACAAATTTTTTAGGTGAACCAACTGTTGTTTCTGATTTGTTAAGTGATTTTTCAGGTCTGTTCGTATTGATAGAATTGACCATGGCAGCTCCTTCTTCTGAGCAATCTGACAGAAAATCACTCACACCCTCCACAGTTAAATAAAATCCACTGACCCAGCAGATGCACAAGGCCAACTGAGATAACATGGATTGTTCTTGAAATCTCAGGTGCGCATGGTGACTGTTAAACAAGACATAGTTGGTACAGGCTGATTAGTAAGGTCTCTTCATGTGTCGCTGTTAAAAATATTTTATCAGAGTGCTTCCAGGATCAGAAAAGTTCCACTCTGTGGAAAGATTGGTCAGACTAAGATTTTTTTTCCTTTGGAATTGAGATGAAGGGGAACTTTTAATTAAACAAAACAAAATGGTGGTGTTAAAAACAATAGGCCTAAGGTGTTAAGAATGAGTTGTAAAGGGGATTTGAAAGAATATGGTGCATAGGAATGTGGGCAACTGCAATGGGAAATATCTGGAGCAAACTCCACACAGGAACGGATATCAGGACCAAACTGGAGTCATGAAGCAGCATCCCTTCCAGTAGGTAGATGATCTCCCTTCCTGTCTTCCCAGCCACTGCGCCATTTCAAGACAGGGCTAAACTCTTCAGGTCAGGATGAATGGTGGTGACCAGGTATCTTACCAGCACAGAGGTAACCCTGAAGCCATTAGGGGAGTCATGCTCATCCTGCCCTCTACCGACTGGCAGTCTGCCCATATTTATAAATCTCACTCCAGCAAGCAAGGCTATCTCACTTGGATTACATCTACTTCGCTGTCTCACAGGGATGCATTAACTTCAACAGCCTCAGATGGCATACATAGGGCATTGTTAATAGATTGACGACTGGAAAACCCACTCAGGTAATTTGTTTCCAGATAGGATAGGCTCACCCCAGTACTATGCTCATCTTCAATCCAGAGCAGCCATGTGTCCGGGACTTTGCACAGCTTCTTATGGTATCCATCATCCAGATGTCCTCATCTCCCAACCACATGTCAGCATTGTCTACCTGAAGCATCAGAGCTCAGACCTTGACTAATCTGTTTGTAATTTGTCTTGTTCTACCTGCACACTAGTTCAGTGCCTTTATTCTCCAGTTCTCTGGCACAGGTTTGTGGAACCTCAACCTCTTCGTCCCCCATGGTGCAGCAGTGCTGCTGGAACATTTCCACCTCACCTTGTAACTGGGCATTCTCCTGTTCCTTCCCCAACCCCACCCCACTCCACCTCCCTCCAGGACTTTGAGTTGGTGCCACAGGAAGGCAACTCCCCTCTTGCTCGCCTTATTTCCCGGGAATCCCAGTTCTGTGATGAAGGACACAAACTGCCCAATCTCCTCCCCTTGCAACTCCAAGGTATCTGACCAGTCCACTAGCATGTCTTCGTCTGCCAGCAGGCTGACCAGACTGCCACCCACCATTAACATTGGTCCACTTTGTCCCCTCTGCATTTATAACACTGTTTTTTTAGCCCTGTTCGAAAACATCACTTTAACCTATTTGGTCCTTGAGGAAGTTGGAGAGGGGAGGAGAGGCAAATATGTGCCTAGTGGTGGGATCACGTAGTAAATGGCAGAAATGGTGGACCAGGATGCGTTGATGCAGAGTTTTGAAATGCTAGAGGAACTCGGCTGGTCTTTTCAGGGCCCATCACAGGCAAAGATATGTTGCCGACATTTCAGGTTCTTCAAAGTTGGCTAAGTTCTTTCAGCAATTCAAAAGTCTTCTACATGGGACTACTCCCTCCGTGACTCCCTTGTCTACTCGTCTCTCTCCACCATTCGTCCCCTTGGACCCTACCACTGTGACTGCAGGATCTGCTCCAGTTGTGCCCATACCTCCACCCTCACCACCATTCGGGACCCCAAACAGTCCTTCTAAGTGAAGCAGCATTTTACTTGTGAATCTGCAGGGCTCATCTACTGAATCTAATGGTCCCATTGATGTCTTCTCAGAATCAGAAAGAATGGACTCAGAGTTGAGTGCTCGGTTGTTGAGCACCATGGCTCTGTCTCCTGCAATACCATGAATCTTCCAGTGACCATCCTCTTCAATTGCCCATCTCATTCACTTGCTGACATGTCTGCCCATGCTCCTGTAATGGAAGATTCTAACCTGTTTTTTTAAACTTGCAGCTCTGGGTTCTGCAAGGCTGAGAACCTGCTTGTTTTTTAGAATCAGCAGACATAAGCTAAATTCCACCAAGGGGCCAGAGATGTTGTTATCTGACAAAAGGACATCTGTGTACCAAGAACATTTAATCTTCCTGCTTGTTTTGGTCACAGACTGTCAGAGGCCTAGCCTTGATGCAAAATAAACCATTGTATTCAAAGTGATAAGCTGAAAATTATGTTATTCGTTAATTAACCTAGCATGCTAGCTTGCTCGTTTATCTTTCTTGCTGTGCTGGGAATAGGTGCTTGGGTAAGCAGTTTTTGGGTAATATAAGTCATGGTCCCGCTGCTGAAGTTTGAGACTCTCCAAGAGGTGGCAACATCTCTCAGCAAGAAGAAGAACTTCTGGAGTCCAGCCAACATCCCGGTCAGGGGAGGTGGAGAAGTTGCTACCGGCGCCTTGACAACCAACTACAAGTGTGCAGTCATTGCCTCGCTTCGGCAGTTGGGACCAGTCCAAGTGTTGATAAGTATAGTTGGGAAGGGCTTGCATATTGTAGTGTGAAATCAGCTTTTGAATTTGTAATAAATATTTGTATAAACTGGAGTGCTCTCGGTGTGTGTGTCTATTTTCTTTCGGTAGCTCAAACACTGTGACCAATCTAAAACGATCAAAATGAGAGATATAAGTTTACCCAAGACAATTGGCGCTGCGAGCAGGATTGGTCTCAAGATGTTTCGCCGAAAGAGAGAGGTGAGCCCTGAGCAGTTCTTGATTCCAGAATGGACTTTCAAAGACGATAGGTTTGGCATGTTGGCCAATACCCTGACTTTGTTGGGACCACCCATTAGTTGGGATGAGATGTTAGATTCATCAAGTGCACCTCTGGGAGAGCGGGTTGCCACTCTCCTTTGAGAAAGTACATTTCCTGATAAAAAGGGACACTGATGGATGGTTTTTGGTTGCTGGCCACAGCCTCATGCCACTCCATTCAGCGTGAAGCAGAATCAGTTCATAGAATCTCAGCGCAAGAGAAAGCAATTAGAGGAGGAGGTAGAAGCCATGCGACAATGCTGTTCCACGATGAGTGAGATTGTTCGCACCAGTCAGGACAGAGCCAAAGCATGGGAAGATAAGCATGTCCAAACAATCTGCCGTAATATTAAACTCCGGCAGCAGCTCTGAGCAAATAAGGAAAGGCAAGGAGTAGAACCCGATCCATATCGTATTCGTGCCATGATAAGGAATGGTGATGATCCTGATGTAATTGAGGATTGGGATGGGAATATCTGGAATGACAATGGTAATAATGCAGATACTCCTCAGCATGTGCCTAACATACTACCCTCTCCACCTGCTGTTCACGCCCGCCCTATAAGGCAGCAGACTTCCCAGACAGACAGAAGGGGGGATGATGTAAGGGTAGAGATGGAAGGGATAGATACCCCGATCTCCCAAGTGGACCCAGGGGAAAATACCCGAACCCCTGCTTATGCTCTATCGCCCACCCCCTCTACGGAAGGCCTAGGCCTCGTCCCGTCCACTGGGCAAAGGACCCTGTGGGCCAAGGTGGGAGCAGGGGTCAAGAGCAGTCAATGATCCGTGACTTCTCTATAAAAGAGCTGGCTGCCATTAGAGATCGATATAGGCAAAAGGTGGGAGAAACTCTGGCAGCCTGGCTCCCTCGTGTCTGGGAACAAGTGGGGGTAATGTATTTTTAACCCCTGAGGAATTGTTGGGATTAGGAACATTGACTACTGATATCCGGGTCACTGCTGAGCTGCGGGGTAGAGGAAGAGAGGTGGATTACTTACTTGCCACTCTAGGGGATGCCCTGCTACGAGTATACCCATCACCAATAGATTGGGATTTACATTTGCAGAATAATTGGAGAACCCCAGAGGAGGGTATAGCAGTAATTCGTCAACAGGCCCTGGCCTCTGCCTTGTATGCAGGGCGTTTGAGGCTGTGGGTACACGGGGGGAGCCCTGATGAAGAGATATTCACTGCCGGAATGCATACCAGATTGGTTCGCTCCGCCCAACCTACTACACGGGGGCTGGTTCTGTCCAAAACTAGTCCGCTAATTGGGCACCCTGTGTCTGAGGCGGTGCATGCCTTATCTGGGCTTCGAGAATTAAGAGTTGGGAGGTAAAATCGACTCACGTACAGCCCAGGTTAAATCAGACAAGCAGGATGAAAGGAGAGGGCCTGCTGCTAATAACGGATGCACAAGGAAGGACCTTTTTCTAACCTTGTTAAAGTTAGGCGGACCTAAAAGTGATACTGATGGGAAACCTACTGCGGTCCTTTATGCCCTTTATAAGAGAAAAGCAGGGGAACATCATCCCCAGCTGCTGAGTCCTCCTGGCCCAGCTGTGCCTTCTGCTCCCCCTGCTGCTTCTATCGAGCCAGCTTCTCCTGCTCCAGTTACCCGTGATGAGGTACAACAAATGGTTAAAAAGGCTCTTATGGATAATAGTGGCATGTGGGCCTGGAAGCCTCCGAACCCTACTAAAGCATGAAAGTGTGGGCAGGGCTCCTGTGTATACTCCATTGTGATACGGCAGATACACGGGGACCTACGGCCCTACATACCATTAACAATCCATTGGGGTGGGGGTAATGACCACCAATATTTGGCCTTGGTCGATACGGGTGCGGAGCACTCGGTGATTCCGGGTAACCCCGACCTCTGTACTGGACCGACCTTTCGAATAGAGCGGTTGGGAGGAGCGGTCACCCTGGCAAAGGAAATAAAAGTCCGTGCCACGATGGGTGACAGCCCTTCCCCTATCTGGTTACATGCCCTGGTGGCTGCTACTGACGAGTGTATCCTGGGTATTAATATGTTGGCCGGTACGGCCCTTAATACTAGCCAAGGGGGATTTGCATTTTGAATTCAGACTATTACAAAAAACTAGTAGTGTGTCAGGCTAAGTGGGATCCTGTGATGGTGCCACCCCCCATGAAACCAGTGTGCATTCCACAATATCGCCTCCCTGGAGGGCAAGAAGAGATTAGTGCCACCATTGATGCTTTGCAAGAAGAAGGGATAGTGAGGCCCGCAACATCACCCTTTAATAGCCCTGTTTGGCTGGTCCAGAAGACGGACGGCTCCTGGAGAATGACAGTTGATTATCGTTTTTTGAACAAACATGCCCCACCACTTGCTTTGGCAGTTCCGGACATTGTTACCCTTATTGAAAACATTTCTACTGGGAACTCAGGAACATGGTATGCGGTCATTGATCTCGCTAACGCCTTCTTCTGTATTCTTATAGCTGAGGACTCACAGGATCAGTTCGCCTTTACCTGGAAGGGGTGCCAATATACCTTCACTCGCCTCCCTCAGGGTTATGTGCACTCTCCCACCATTTGCCACAGCCTAATTGCCCGTGACCTAGAGACCGTGCCAGTATTGCCTTCCCTCTCGATTCACCATTATATTGATGATGTGATGATCCAAGGGGCCACAGAAGAGATGGTACAGGAAGGTTTGGAGAGTGTCCAAGATACCCTGATGCAAAGAGGGTAGGCCATTAACCCTGCCAAGGTACACGGCCCGTCCCAGACAGTTATTTTCCTTGAATTCAGTGGCATGCTGGAGAACAAGTGGTTCCCGATAAAGTTTGCAATAAAATCGCAGACTTGGCCACTCCTACTAACAAACAAGAGACCCAGCCTTTCCTGGGGTTATTGGGATACTGGCGACGTCATATTCCACACTTAGCATTGCTTTTACGTCCTCTGTATAAGGTTACCCGAAAGAAAACAGACTTTGTATGGGGTGACGATCAGGAAAGGGCGTTCAGTCCGCCAAGCAGGCTATTCTTCAGGCCCTGCACATTGCTCCCCGCATCCCAGATACCCCCTACGAACTACAGGTCTCCGTAACTGATGATGTGGCCTGCTGGAGCCTCTGGCAGAAACAAGAGGGTCGCTGAGTCCCGCTGGGATTCTGGTCACTTACCATGCCTGAGGCTGCCACTCGTTATTCTGCTTTTGAACAACAGTTACTAGCCTGTTTCTGGGCCCTGCTGGAGACTGAAAGAATGACAGGTGATGCAGATGTTCAATTGCGACCTGCACTTCCAATAATGAATTGGGTTCTGGCTAATGATGCTAATCTAAAGATCGGGCGGGCTCAGCAGTCTTCTATTGTTAAATGGAAGTGGTATATTCAGAGTCGTGCAACCAGAGGGTCTGAAGGGGTGGGCCGCATACACGAACAGGTGGCTGATCTTCCGTCTCCTCATGAGGACGTTGAACCTGCCTTGCCCCTCCTTTACCCCCTTCACCAGTTCAGTAGGGTAAACCATATCATTTGCTCACTCCAGCAGAACAAGAGGATGCCTGGTTTACTGATGGTAGCAGCCGGTGGGTGCAAGGAAAGCAAAAGTGGAAGGCAGTGGCTTACCATCCCAAGTCAGGAACTCACTTATCAGAGGAGGGGGATGGTGGCTCCAGTCAGTATGCTGAGTTGAAGGCAGTCACTTTACCACTAGATCCCCATGATCACCCTCTTCGCCTGTTTACTGATTCCTGGGCTGTGGCTAATGGACTTGTGGTATGGATGCCTGATTGGCAAAAGAATGACTGGATGATACATGACCGCGCAGTGTGGGGCAAAGAGTTGTGGCAGCTGTTGTGGGATGCTTCCCACCACCGTGAGATAACTGTGTATCACATTGATGCCCATACTAATGTGGCGGCTAACATGGCACAACATAATGCAGTTGCAGATCAGCTTGCCACTATCAGCCGTGCTGATACCGTCCCCCTGGCTCGATGGGCACATGAACAGAGTGGTCATTTGTGGGAGAAGGGATCAGCTATGTGGGCCCGAACACATGCTTTACCCGTCCATCAGGATGATGTCCGCATGGTCGTGCGTACATGCCCAGAATGTCAACTTGTGAAGTCCCGTGTCGTTCCTCCTGGTCCGCATGGCCAAATAAAACGGGGTGCTTGCCCAGCTGCGGTTTGGCAAATTGATTACATAGGCCCTATGCCAGACTGTATGGGTAAACGTTACGTCCTAGTAATGGTTGACACCTTTTCGGGCCTGGCTTTTGCTTTTCCCACCAAGACGGCTGACCAAGCTAGTACTATCCAAGGACTAAATCATTTAATTTCTCGTTATGATGTTCCAGAGGAGATTCAGTCTGATAATGGCTTGCACCTCTCCGGGAAGACAATCTGTGATTGGGCAAATGACAACGGTATCTTATGGGTTCACCATATTCCTTATTACCGACAGGCTGCTGGGTTAGTTGAACGAATGAATGGCTTACTGAAGGAACAAATTTGTTTGTTAACACCACTGGGAACCCTGAAGGGGTGGTGTCATGTGCTGCAGCAAGCAGTCGACAATTTAAATCATCGCCCTTTAAAAAGAGGTACACCTTTCCACTGACTTCTTCACGCTTCCGAACTACAGCCTATTCCAGAGGAAAAACAATCATTGCCCCCCACTCCTGAACTAGAGAATGCTGGACAAAAGGTATGGATGGCACCACCAGGTAGTGGCCATCCTGTAAAAGGGGAAATAGTGGCACCTGCCCAGGGTAACACTCGGTGGGTAGCTATTGAGGGACAGGATGATTTAATCTGTTTAAACACTGAACGCTTACAGTATCGTGAGTGACGTGTGTCAGGCTTATTTGTTCCAGGTTCTCCGTTTTACGCTCCTGGTGATCTGGCTTAACAGCTGCTTTGGTGCCAACAATTGGTTTTGTAATAACGAGGACGTTCCGAGGGAGTTGTACGTGGGAGACACAGTCCGATGTATTACATCAAGGAAGTCCTCGGTCACCCACCTCAAGTGCAGCGTATATAAATGTTATTGTTCAGCATGTTTCAAAATCTGTATGTGAGCTCCAGTGTCTGGGTATTGTGGCCAACAAGGATAATGTGAGCCTTGGTTGGAATCCTTTTTCATGGTTAGCTGGTACATTTGGGGGGTTGGGCCACAATATTCTCTGTTGGTTGCTCGCTTTATTGCTTATTTTTGTGATTATTGTAGTTTTAATTTCTCTTTTACACTCTTTTTGTACTCTTATGCTTGTCAAGTCTCGTGTCTGACAGCCTGTGACCAAGGGGTGGAATGTAATGGAAGATTCTAACCTGTTTTTTTAAACTTGCAGCTCTGGGTTCTGCAAGGCTGAGAACCTGCTTGTTTTTTAGAATCAGCAGACATAAGCTAAATTCCACCAAGGGGCCAGAGATGCTGTTATCTGACGAAAGGACATCTGTGTACCAAGAACATTTAATCTTCCTGTTTGTTTTGGTCACAGACTGTCAGAGGCCTAGCCTTGATGCAGAATAAACCATTGTATTCAAAGTGATAAACTGAAAATTATGTTATTCGTTAATACCCAAGCATGCTAGCTTGCTTGCTTATCTTTCTTGCTGTGCTGGGAATAGGTACTTGGGTAAGCAGTTTTTGGGTAATATAAGTCATGGTCCCGCTGCTGAAGTGTGAGACTCTCCGAGAGGTGGCAACATCTCTCAGCAAGTAGAAGAACTTCTGAAGTCCAGCCAATGACCAGGTCAGGGGAGGTGAAGAAGTTGCTACCGGCGCCTTGACAACCTACTACAAGTGTGCAGCCGTTGCCTCGCTTCGGCAGTTGGGACCAGTCCAAGCGTTGATAAGTATAGTTGGGAAGGGCTTGCATATTGTAGTGTGAAATCAGCTTTTGAATTTGTAATAAACATTTGTATAAACTGAACTGCTCTCGGTGTGTGTGTCTATTTTCTTTCGGTAGCTCAAACACTGTGACGAATATAAAACGAACAAAATGAGAGGTATAAGTTTACCCAAGACAGCTCCCATGAACTCCAGACTGCTGAATGGGCACCTCCAACTGGAAGGAATTAATAACAACTTCTCTGGCTTTCATTAAACCCCCATCCCCTCACTTCTTCCCCTGTCCTCTCTCTCCCTCCTGTATCTTTTCACACAAACATGATAAATCCTTACCTGGTCCCTTATCATATCCAAATAACACCTTTTGTTAGTCTGGATTCCTCCCCCAGCCGGCACTGTCTGAATTCTGAGATTTTTTGAGATTTTTTCTTTCTGGCTCATTCTGATTATTCCTTGAAGGACTCAGACCAAAAATGTCAGCAATGTATCTTTGGTTTTAATGGATGCTGAAAAGACCAGCCGAGTTCCTCCAGCATTTTGGCATGTTTTTACTACCATTAAAGCATTAAAAGACTTTCGTTTTTCACTTTTGTAAAGACTGAGAACTACAATAGTGTGCAATAAATTTTCCCAGCATGACAAGAGATTATGTATGTATAGATTATAAATATTCACAGTTACAGCCAGAAAGAAATTAAGTGCAGACAGGTCTTATTGCGGTCCTGGAGTAGATTAAGGTTAGTGTAGAAAGAGGATGTCCTAAAGCCTGATTGCCATTCATAAAAACCTGAACATGGAGGTGCCCCGTCTTTAGGCTCCTGTATCTTCATCCCGAAGGCAGAAGTGAGAAGAGGCCATGACGAGAGTGATGGGCAGTCCTATTTGACGTTGGCTTTATAATGTTCAGTATAAAAATGAAGAACAGTGACTGCAATGGATGGATATGCTTAGAAAGGGTAGGTGCATGGAAGTGACAGGGTGAAATTGATGGATCAGGATGCTTGTTGGCATGAGATGCTGATCAGGCCCACTGGTGATTATTACGTTGAAGATCATTAGTAATCTGTGTCCAAGATGACAGTGCCTGTATTCAGCATCACAAACCTCAAGGGTATGGGCTCTGATGAAACAGTAGATTGATGAGAGGCACTAGAGTGAGAGAACACCCCCTCCCCCTCTGCTGAGGAAGAGAAGCATTGTAGAAGATCCTAGAGTGCAATAGTCCACAGCAGCAGACCAGGTTCCACCTCAAGGCTCCACCTCACATCAGGCTGTGGCCTGCTGGTGACCAGTTTGTGGGCATCAGGTAGCATGATCAGAAGTTGTGAGGATGCTGATGGCTACCAGGCTTCCTCGAGGTATCTCGAACGCTGACAGCTTCCTAACAATGGGATTTTAGAACCAAAATGACAAGGAGGTGTAATGCAAATGGCTCAAACTCAAGTTGACTGTTGGACTGGACTGTGCAGCTACAGAGATCATGGGAACGCAGTAAAGAGTGGCATCAGATGAGGTGGCAGGATCAAGAGGCACACTCTTTTGCTTCATTTCCTTGTCATGACTATGGTGTTGTATTAATAGCAGCTCTTTGTGTGCCTTTACAGAGAATAAAAGAGCATGTAGCGGCTCATCCATAAGATAAGCGAACCGGCGCCAGCAGCTGCAGGTAAGTCCCAGCCAGTGGCTTCCATAGAGGTGCTTAGCGTGGTGCAAAGCCGCTGCCAGGAAGCTGACGTCATTTCAGCCCGCTGGGGCACTAAGGACTCTGGGACCAAGCGGGCCTCATTAAGCATGCGATTTCAAACCTGTAAAACAGTTACTCCAGAACTCTGCAAGACTCAGAGCATGTTTCTTTCATTCTAGTGGCTTAGCAGCCACATTGGTGACCCCGATGGTCCAAAGGTATTTGGACCAGACACAAACAACTCCAGCAGCGTGAACGACTCAACTTTTCAAAATGCAGTTTCGCTGAAACTGCTGACTTTCTGGACCACTCAGCCCCTCATCTGGTTCCAGAAGGCAGAGGCCCAGTTCTGGGTCAGGAACATTGTCTCAGATGAGACTCAATATTACTACATGGCAGCAGTGCTCAACCAGGAAATGGAAGGCCATGTAATGTATTTTCTACTACAACCTCTGGAGCTGGCAGGTTTAAGGCACTCAAGGCCCTGTTAAATCAGCACATTCCGCCTCTCACAGCACGAATGGGCTGCACGGTTGCTACAGATGGGAGGCCTAGGTGGCCAGGCACTGTCAGCCCAAATGAGTGACATGACATAGTGGCACTAACAGAGAGTCATAAGCCGTGTCTACGTTTTGAATAACTCTTTTTAGAGCAGATGCTGGAGGAGATCCGCCTCCTACAAGTAAATGATGATTTCTCCAACCTGCAGAAAATGGCCACTCACCCGGAAGTTTTATGGCATGCCAAAGGAGACAGCGGGACTAGAGGCTGAAGGCCCCACCACAACACACCCCGTCAGCTAAACCTGCAACACCCACTCCGAACAATGACACCATCTCCAAATCTTAGTGCTTTTACCATCAAAGATGGGGATCGGGGACTCACCAATGCTCGTTCCATGAAAACAAGAAGGCCAGCTGTCGCGAATCGCTACAGCAGCTGGCTGTGAAAGTACAGATTCTATCACCAATGTATATATGTAGGATGGTAGTGTAGGATGACTGTGATTGGCTGAGAGTGTAGCCACGCCTACTGGCAGGTCTTAAAGGATTGCTCCTCGCCAGACCAGGTCATTCTGGACTGGTCGACCCACATGTGATATGCTCCAGTCTTCTAGTTAATAAAAGCCTTGGTTTGGATCAACAAGTCTTTGGTTCTTTCGACGTGCTCTACACTGGCTATCGCAATAGCCTCTGGGTGCAGATTCCTAATAGACACAGGAGCCAAAATCAGCTCCTCCTTGAGCCATGATACCAGAACTAGAGAGGCCAAGCCAGAGCTCATGGCAGCTAACAACAGCACCATCTGCATTTATGGTACACAGACTGCCTGCTTACAATTCAGTTCCAGCTGATTCACATGGACATCCACACTGGCCACGGTGTCACTGCCATTGCTGGGGGCAGACATTTTCCGTGCACAGTTTGCTGGTGGGCCTGAAGAGATGGAGGCTGGTCAACGCCAAGATTTTCCAACCTTTCCCCAGCTCCACACCTCATCTCCGTCATGTGCTCAGACAACAAGTTTCCCAGTGTGTTATCAGAGTTCCTGTCCATCATCATGCCACAGTTTTCCATGGCAGTCCCCAAAACGGCGTGACACACTACACACAGGGACACTCCCTGCATGCCCGGGCCCACTGACTACCACCAGATAAGCTCCGGTTTGTGAGAGAAGAGCTTAACAAGATGGAAGAGATCGTACAGTGCTTGGTCAGTCCTGGGCCTCCCTGCTCCAGATGGTGCTCAAGTCTGCAGGAGGCTGAATGATGCAATTGTCTCCGATAGATACCCAGTCCCACATATCCAGGACTTCATGGCCAACCTGCATGGGCATGCATCTTTTCCAAGATAGACCTGGTGCATGGGTATCACCAGGTCCCAGTCCATCCTGAGGAAATCCCGAAGACAGCCATCATAACACCATTCGGCCTGTTTGAATTCCAGAGGATGCTCCAGTTTTAAAACTGTGGGGTAGACCTTCCAGCACCTCATGAACATGATGGGGTGTGACTTGGACTTTCTGTTCATCTACCTGGACAATATCCTGGTGGCCAGTCACTCCTGTCAAGAACATTTGACCCATCTGTTCCTCGTTTGCTGCTGCCTTAGCGACTATGGGCTGGCAATCAACCCCATCAAGTGACAGTTCACCATCAACTTCTTGTAACACTAGATCAACCATCATGGAGCTGTTGCCCTGCTGGAGAAAGTGGAGGCCATTTGCCAAACCCAAATTGGACAAAGGTCTGGAAGAATTTGTTGAGATGGTTAACTTCTACCACCAGTTCTTTCCCTTAGCATTTCAAGTTAGGCACAAAGCCAAAGAAGTTGCCTGGAAGGAAGAGGCAACATTTGACTAGGCCAAGGACACACTAGCCAATGTCATCCCCCGGATGGATGTCCCCATGGCCATCAGTGTTGACGCCTCCAAAACGCCAGTTAGTGGTGTACTCAAACAATTAATAGAAGGATAATGGAAGCCACTTGCCTTCTTCAGCCAACACTTGTGGCTCCTGGAAGTCCAGTATAGTGCGTTCGACGGAGCTACTAGCGAGGTTCCTGGCCATTCAGCACTTCAGGTATTTCCTAGAAGGGAGAGAGTTCATGATCTTCATAGATCATAAGTCCCTCACCTTCACATTCACCAAAGTGTCCGACCTTTTGTCAGCCTGCCAACAGCACCACCTGTCCTACATATCTGAATTCACCACCATGATCAAACATGTCTCGGGGAAGAACAACATGGTGGCAAATGCACTGTCAAGAACATCCATCCAGTGGGTGCAAGCCTCCGCCCCTGGAACTGATTACACAGCACTAGCAGAAGAACAGAAGGAGGACAGCAAAATACCAACATTTTGTTGTTGTTCATCCTTCGTAGTCGAAGATGAACATGACTTCAAAATCAAATGGGACGTTGGTGGCTGTGGGTCTGGAAGTGACTGGTGAGGCCAATCTGTGCCCTGAAGGCTCTCCCACACGTGGGACACAAGTGGGTGGGTGCTGTCATAGCAGTGGATGCTGCTCAGGCCATGCGCACAGCATGCTTTCGTTGCACCTCAGTGATGCGCCTGACTTCTGCTGCACGGGTGTCTGTGGTGATCTTGCTGTGCCAAGCTGGACGGTCGAGGACGTGCATCTCCCAAGTGTTATGTTGACACCTAGGCCTTTGAAGGATGTTTTGAGGTAGTCTTCGTAATGTTTCTTCTGTGCCCCCCACCCCACCCCGACTGAGTGCTTTCCCTGACACAGTTCTCCATAAAGCAGCTGCTTAGGCTTTCGATATGGTCAGCAGAGAATGCTTGTGGAAGATCATGGAGAAATTTGGCTGCCCCAGCTGCCACTAACCAGCATACTGAACCAGACTCACCGGCCTCCACCCTTGACGATGTATCAATCGGGCCCAATGGTAACAAACTCTTCTGCAACACCTCCACAGGGCAACCATGGCCCATTGCACTGGCCACCTGAAGGTGCTGAGTTTTTGACACCTTACACTGTTTGGCTCACCCTTCCACTCAGGTGACCACCCAACTAATTGTGGAGCATTTCATGTGGTATGGCCAACACAAACAGGACTGGAACTGGGCCAGGATATACACACACTGCGAGACCTCCAAGATCCAGAGACACATGAAGGCACCACTGCAACCCGTCCAGCCAATGCCCAGGAGATTCGAACATTTGCACGTGGACATCGTTAGCCCACTACATGTTTCAAGAGGGGTGAGGTAACTACTTACAATGGTGGAAGATTCACAAGGTGGCCAGAAGCTATTCCAATCAATGAAACATCAACAGAGATATGTGCCAGGACACTGATCACAACCTGGGAGCTGAGATTTGGCCTTCCCTCTCACATCACTTCAGACAACGGTGCGCAGTTCACTTCAACCCTGTGGTTCACGATAGCACAGCTCTTAGGAACCCAGCTACCCCAAACAACTGCATACCACCCCCAATCGAATGGCTGGGTGGAGCATTTCCACAAGTACCTAAGATCGGCCCTGATGGCATGACTATAAGGACCCAGCTAGATACATGAGCTCCCTTGGGTGCTGCTGGGCATTTGCACAGCACCCAAAGAAGATCTAGTCATTGGCTTAGTTGGTTTACGGTTCACTGCTCACACCGCCCAGCAAGTAAATGCCGACATCCTGCGGCTAAGGAGACACACCAATAGAGGTGCTGACCAAGCTCTGGGAGAGTCTAGCGTCACTAGCTCTAGTTCCACCGTCCCACTACAGAGAAGCACCCTCCTTTGTACTCAACAACCTGCAACAGAGTGAGTAAGTGTACATCCACAGAGGAGCACACATACTGCCTCCTACATCGGCCGTTCTAAGGACCCTTCAGGGTAGTGCGACACAATGCGACAACCTGTGTTTGGACATTGGGGGCTGGGAGGAGACATTTACCATCGACCATCTCAAACGGGCACACCTGGACATTGAACAACCAGTCATTACACCACCTGCTACGAGATTAGGCCAACCATGCAAAACAGATAGTATACAGGTTATAGGTCACACACCTCCCATCACCAGTTCTGGGGGGAGGAGTCATGTAGCAGCTCACCCGCATGGCAAGTGAACTGGCGCCAGCAGCAGCGGGTGAATCTACAGCCAGCAGCAGTCACGGAAAAGCTCAGCGTGGGCGTCACTTCCGTCCCTCTGGGGTACTAAGGTCTCTTGAACCAAGCGGGCCTCTTTAAGCACGCAATTTCAAACCAGTAAAGCTGTTACTCCAGAACTCTACAAGACTCAGCATTTACTCACATAGCAGCCACAAGCAAACAAATTTGTGTATTTGTATAAATCACAGGTAAAACCCTCCCCACTATTGAATACATCTACAGGGAAAGCTGCTGTGATAGGGCAGCAGCAATCATCAAAGACCCACACCACCCAGCACACACTCTGTTCTCGCTGCTGCCATCAGGAAAGAGCTATAGGTGCCACACAAGACTTGCACCACCAGGTTCAAACCAAACCAAATCCCTCTGTAATCCCTGAAAACCTTCCTCTCTATCCACCACTCCCTTAATTCTCGTATCGTCAGTGTATTTACTTATCCAGTTAACCACCCCATCATCCAAATCATTAATATAAATTACGAACAACAGAGGACCTAGCACCAATCCTTGAGGCATGCTGCTTGTCACAGGCTTCCGTCCTGACAGATAGTTGTCCACCATGACCCTCTGCTGTCTCTCCTCCAGCCACGTCTGAACCCATCTTACTATTTCTCTATTAATCCCTAGTGACTGAACCTTCCTTACTAACTTTTCATGTGGAACCTTATCAAAAGCTTTGCTAAAATCCAGATAGACTAAATCAACTGCCCTACCTTCATCCACATTTCTTGTCACTTCTTTGAAAAACTCAACAAGGTTCGTCAAACATGAATTTCCCTTCACAAACCCCTGCTGGGTGCACCTGATCAATCCCTGCCTATCCAGATATTTATACACACCATCTCTAAGAATACCCTCCATAACTTTCCCTACCACTGAAGTCAAGCTTACAGGCCTACAATTACTTGGCGGACACCTCGTACCTTTTTTAAACAACGGAACTACATTAGGAACTCTCCAATCCCGCGGCACCACACCCTCCTCCAGTGATGGTTAAAAAGTCACTGACAGTGCCTCCGCTATTTGCTCCCTGACCTCCCTTAACGTCCTTGGGGAAAATCCCATCAGGACCAGGAGACATCCACTTTTACTGACCCTAGAAGCTCCAAAACCCTCTCTTTACTAATCCCTATCTTTTCCATAACTAAGTGATTTGCCTCACTTATCTCACATAGTCCAATGTCCTTTTCCTTCGTGAACACAGATGAGAAAAAATCGTTTAATATCTCTCCCATCTGATACAGTTCCTCGCACAGTTCACTGCTCTCATTTTCCAGCGGTCCTATTCTATCCTTAACCCTCCTTTTACTATTCACATATCTGTAAAAACCCTCTGGATTCACTTTTACCTTATCAGATATTGACACCTCATACCTTCTTTTTGCCTTTCTAATTTCCTTCTCAAGGTTTTTTTCTGTAATCTACGTAATAATCATACATCCTATCCATTTTTTGCTTCTTAAATTTAGTATATGCCCCGCTCTTATCCCAAACCAACTTCCTAATTTTTCCAAAAAACCACGGTTCCCTTGAACTTTTGACCTTGCCTTTCAATCTGACTGGCACGTAAAGATCTTGTACTCTCAATATCTCCTCTTTAAATACCCTCCAAATTTCCTCCACATCCTTTCCAGAAAAAAGATCAGCGCATACAATTTTCTGCAAATCCCTTCTCATTTCTTCAAACCTGGCATTCCTCCACTCGAAGACCTTCAACCTCAGACCTGACTTATCCCTTTCCATATTTAAGTTGAAGCTAATGGACCCATGATCACTGGATCCAAAGTTCTCACCAACACACACTTCCGTCACCTGCCCTATTCCGTTCCCTAACAATTGATCTAACACTGCCTCCCCCTTAGTAGGCACCTCAACATACTGCTGTAAAAAGCAATTCTACTGCACATCTCAGCTATTTCCCTGCACATTTGCTCTTCCAGTTCCCTATCCTCTTTTGGCGGCCTATAAAATACTCTGATATTTGTAGCCTCATCTTTCTTATTTTTTAGTTCAACCCACAGAGCTTCCCGCGATGAGTCCTCCAGTCTATCTTGACTCAGCATCGCTGTAATATCTTCCCTGACAAGCAACACCACACCTCCCCCCCCATACCACACCAATTCTGTCACGTCTAAAGCAGTAAAATCCCTGAATATTTAACTGCCAGTCACAACCTTCCTTCAACCGTGTCTCACTAATTGCTATCACATCATAACGCCATGTGTCAATCCACACCATTAGTTCATCCACCTTGTTTACCACACTCCTTTCATTTAAATAAATGCATCTCAGAGATCTTCCACATTTAACTTTCTGCCTCTCACCTTCTCTGCAATTGTTATTATGGCCACTATTTATTACTTGTCGCTGTTCCACCTCCAGATTGTGTGGAAAATCCTTTTTTCTTTGCCTAAAGACTCTGTTCTTGCTATCCTCCCTGACATGAACCCTTGTCCCCAACCTTACTAGTTTAAAGCCCGAGCAAATGCCCCTGCCAGGAGACTGGTACCTCTGGCATTTAGATGTAACCCATCCTCACAGTATAGCTCCCATCTCCCCCAGAAATGGTCCCAGTGGTCCAAGAACTTAAAACCCTGTCTTTTACTCCACCCCTTAAGCCACACATTCAATCTCCACCTGACCCTATTTTTTCCCTCACTATCGTGTGGCACAGGAAGTAATCCAGAGATTACACCCTTAGTGGTCCTTCTTCTGAGCTCCCTGCCTAACTCCTTATATTCATTTTGCAGGACCACTTCTTCCTTCCTACCAATGTCGTTGGTGCCAACATGAACCATGACCTCAGGCTCTTTCCCTTCCCCTTTTAGGATGTTCTGGACACGTGTAGCCACATCCCGGACCCTGGCACCGGGGAGGCAAACCACCATCCGGTTTTCTTTATCGCTTCCACAAAAACCTCCGACCGTCCGCCTCACCAGTGAGTCCCCTATAACTATCACCCTATTCTTCCTATTACTTCATTTCTGGGCTACAGAGGCTGACCCTACACCTCTGCCTACCTTAGCCTGACTATCCCCTTCCTCAGTACTCAAGAAGGAGTATCTATTTTTGAAGATTTCAGGCTGAGATGCTCTCTCTGGAGCCCAACCTTTCCTTTTCTTCCTCCTAACAGTCACCCACTGCCCCTCCTCCCGTGGGCCAGATGTGACAACTCCTATCTATGACGGCCTCGCTCTCCCTGACCAAAGCGAAGTCATCGAGCTGCAGCTCAAAGTCCCTGACTCGGTCCCTTAGACACTGCAGCTCAGTACACTTTGAGTACACGTAGACATCCGGGAGGTTAGAAGACTCCATGACTTTCCACATGTAACAAAGGGAGCAGAAAACTGCCCTCACACTCATCCTTCCTCCTTCTCCTTGTACCTTACAAGAGTAAATATAAAAAGATATACATTAAATTAAATGTGACTGTCTTACTTCAATTCAGATATGTTCGTCCTCAGTATGGGGTTAGATATAGTTTAAAAGTAGGCTTTTGTATTGCTGTTAAGGACGTAATACACTCCACAGCAGTACTTATACATAATTTTTGTGTATTTTTTTGGCTCCTTAGGTATATAGAGATTTGTATAAGGGTGTTACGGGAGAGATGGGGAAGTTGGGGGAGGATGGTTAAAATGTATTAGTAGTATTTTAGTGTACTTTTTATAATTTTTTTGTATGTATTATTAATAAATAAATTTAAAAAAAAGATATGGAATGGAATTCATATAGAAAGAGGAATTAATAACTATCAAATAGCTAAGATGATGTTAAAGCAGAATCCATTTATTCCTTTTACTTGAAATAATCCTTTCTTTGATACCTGGCACAATAGTGGGATAAAGAGGATAAAAGATTATTCCTTAGGTTCTTTTTTCTTGACTTTTGTACAATTGAAAGAGAAATACAATATACCAAATAATACTATTATTTCCTACTATCAGCTTAAATCATATTTCAAAAAAAGAAATTAGGTCCAGAACAGAGCCCATTCGAGTATTTAATAATTCATACATTTATTGAGAATTTTTTTACCAAATTGTATATACAATTACAAGACACAATGGAGAAAAATGAACTATATAAGTCCAAAAAAAAATGGGAAAAAGATATAAATATACAAATTCATGTTGAGGACTGGTTAAGATTGTGCCAGGAGAGTGTAACTGTGACAGGGTATTTAGAGGTGACTTGGGGGGAATTCTTAGAGCAGCTTGCACGCACACATTTTAAAACATAGAATATTTGCAGGACTTTTGCAGAGTGCTTTTTGCAAGAGGCAACAAAGTATCAACATACAGCTTGCTTGGGAACATGTGATCTTTGCAAGTTGGGGCAGAACAGATTTGCTCTCAGAGAGGGAGGGAGTGAGAGAGAATGAGACACAAAAATCAGTTCCAGAGGGACAAGCTGGCAAACTTTGGAAGGCTGCTTGGTCAAAGGAGAAGACTGGCGATCTGAAAGGTGACCTGAAAGAAAGAGGATCATCTGGAGAACTCTGAAGGGGGCAAGTTTCATCAGCAAGACTGATTGAGAAGGAATCAGTTGCGGATGTCCTGGAAAAGGAATCTCTCTCTGAAAACCAGCAAGAACCCTCCTGAGTGGTAACCATTTGTTTGTTAAGCACCAAAGACTGGTGAACTTTGTTAATGCTAACTTTTGTGAACAGTACAAGAATTGCCTGCAACCAGTGAGATTGGACTGTGATCCAAAGAACTTTTCTAATCTTAAATATACATTACACACTCCTGCGCTTAGTATTGGGGGGGGGGGGGGGGATTAAGTGGGTAAATTAAAGTTTAATTCTGTTTTCTTGTTCAAATATAATGAAAAACTACTTTTGTTTTGTTTCAGTAACCCTGTGTTGTGGTGCATATCTATTGCTGCTGGTTTTGGGGGTCCTCTAGACTCCATAAGATAACCAATACAATTAATGTTAGATATCAAATGGTACAATATAATTTACACCAATTATACATGGACTTAATTCAAATTGTTCTGACAAATGTTTCAGATGTAACAAAGAAACTGGAACCTTATTACATGTGGTTTTGTCCTGTGAGAAAGTGGAAACATTTTGGGAAGACTTGAATATATTATTGGGATAAATTATGAAGATACAGATACCAAAAAAATTGCAGAATATTTTTGCTTGGTGTTTTATATGACAGTGATACTGCTGAAGATCCAGCTGCGTTGGGTGGGTCGCGTCTCCAGAATGGAGGACCATCGCCTTCCCAAGATCATGTTTTATGGCGAGCTCTCCACTGGCCACCGAGACAGAGGTGCACCAAAGAAGAGGTACAAGGACTGCCTAAAGAAATCTCTTGGTGCCTGCCACATTGACCACCGCCAGTGGGCTGATAACGCCTCCAACCGTGCATCTTGGCGCCTCACAGTTCGGCGGGCAGCAACCTCCTTTGAAGAAGACCGCAGAGCCCACCTCACTGACAAAAGACAAAGGAGGAAAAAGCCAACACTCAACCCCAACCCACCAATTTTCCCCTGCAACCGCTGCAACCGTGTCTGCCTGTCCCACACCGGACTTGTCAGCCACCAACGAGCCTGCAGCTGACGTGGACGTTTACCCCCTCCATAAATCTTCGTCCGTGAAGCCAAGCCAAAGAAGATACTCAATTGAAGTTAGACAAATATCAACAAAAATGTTTGTGTAGTAATAGCAGTGGCACGGAAATGTATGGCAGTAAATCTTCGTCCGCGAAGCCAAGCCAAAGAAAGAAGATAATTTTATAAGGTTGGATAGATGGTATACAGAAATTCAAAATTGTATACCATTGGACAAGATTATTTATAATTTAAGGAATCAAGCTGAGAATTTTTATATGATTTGGAAACCATATATGGATTTCATCAGTAAGAGTCCATTCACACCCGCTCATCCTAATTAATATGTGGAGGATAGAATAATATGCAAGGAATATCTAAATAATGATAAATTCAGGTGTATTTTTCTTTTTCTTTTCTTTATCTTTTGAGGAGAGGAGGGAGGGGATAAAATTAAAAAATAAATATGATTTTGTATCATTTTATTACATTGTACTGTTATATGATGAAGAATTATATGTATGTATTTGTGCAAATAAAAAAAAAATATAGGAATAACACAATCATTAAATTTCAGAACATGTTTCAGGAGCCAAAACATTGTTACTTTCTTTAGGCCCCTTATGAATATTTTTAATGAGCTCAGTATTACAGATACATAACCTCAAATAATCAATGGTACTATATCCAAATTTGCAAAAACAAGGAATTACTCTACAAGATAGACAATTAAATTTGGAGATGCAGCACACTAACAGGCCCTTCTGCCCCATGTGCTCATGCTGCCCAAGTACACCCAATTAATCCTCAGATCCTAAATGTCTTTGGAATGTGGGAGGAAACTTGAGAAACCAATGTTTATCAGTGTAACTTCCTTCAGCTTTATCAGCGGTCAAGTTGAAACTGGTGCAGCAAATCTCAATTGGAATATTTTATTGCTGTACAATATTAATTATGACTTTTCTGATTTCCATGAAAGATGTAATGCAGATTGACAGTAATTTAATTAATCTCTAAAGTCAGTTGTCTTCAAACTGTGCTCAAAGTGGAAGGATTCTTCCTAATGTCCAAGGAGAATGGAGGTTGAGAGCTTGATTTAAAATGGAAGTAGACCACTGAACTTTCTGAGCAATTAATTCAGTGCTTAATCAATTCATGTTCCACAGTATTACCAGTAAATTTGTTGGATTAGTCCACATAGAACCATAAAACTATACAACATTACAGCTCAGAAACAGGCCCCTTTGGCACTTCTAGTCTGTGTAGATCAATCTTCTGCTTAGTCCAAATGACCTGCACCCAGTCCATATCCCTCCCATCCATGCACCTGACCATTTTTTTTTTCTTAATTGTTAAAATTGAGCCTGCATTCACCACTTCAGCTGGGAGTTTGTTCCACACTCCCATCACTCTGTGTGATGAAGTTCCCCTAAAATTTTCCCCTTTTCACTCTTAACCCATGACTCCTGTGGTTTGCATCTCACCTACACTCAGTGGAAAAAAGCACACATACATTTACTCTGTCTATCCACCTTATAATTTTAAATACCTCTATCAAATCTCCCCTCATTCTGCTATATTCCAGGAATAAGGTCCTAACCTGTTAAACCTTTCCCTGTAACTCAGTTCCTGAAGTCCAGCAACATCCTAGTAAATCATCTCTGCACTCTATCTTATTAAAGACACTCTTCCTGTAGTTAGGTGACGAAAACTGCATACAATACTCCAAATTTGGCCTCACCATCCCAACTCCAATTCTAAATACCTCAACTTATGAAGTCCAATATTTCAAAAGCTCTCTTTATAACCCTATCCTCCTCTGACACTACTTTTAGGGTGTTATGTCTCTGTGTTGCTTGGGAGGCTTCTTAAATAACGTAGAGATGCAAGGTTCAAATAGCAAAAGAGACCTCACTTACTGATGCCTTCCACCATTTCAGGAAACTGTTCACACACACACACTTATACATATATTCTCCACAGTGGTGCACTACAGTTATTACAGTGAAAAGGATGTATTCTTATGTGGTTACAAAATAGTTCACATTGTTCTGACTATAATAACATAGAGAATTATATATTTGTATTCCCAGATCCCTCTGTTCTTCAGCACTCAGTGCCCTACCATTTACCATGTATGCCCTTTCTTGGTTTGTCCTTCCAAAATGTAACATTTGTCTGCATTAAATTCCATCTGCCATTTTCAGCCCATTTTTTCAACTCATCCAGATTCACCTGCAAGCTGAAAAGCTTATTCACTATCCACAATGCCTCCAATCATAGTGTCATCTGCAAACTTGCTGATCCAATTTACCAGATCTTTGATATAGATGGCAAACAAAAATGGTCCTAGCACTGATCCCTGAGCCACACCACTAGTCACAGGTCTCCAATCTGAGAAGCAATCTCTGGCTTCTCCAGCCAAGTCATTGTCGAATCCAGTTAACTACTTTACCATGAATACCTAGTATCTGAACCATCCTGAATAATCTTCCATATGGAATCTTGTCAAAGGCCTTAGGAAGTCCATGTAGACAACATCCACTGCCTTTCCTTCATCAACGTTCTGGGTAACCTCCTTAGAAAACTCTGTAAGATTGTTTAAACATGACCTACCACACACAAAGCCATGTTGACTATCCCTAATCAGTTTCTGGCTATCCAAATCATTATATATCTGATCTCTTTGAACACCTTCGAATAATATACCTACTACTGATGTCAGGATCTCCGGCCTTTCCAGGGATCCTTTTGAAGCCTTTTTTTAAAAAAAACAATGGAACTCTGTGAGCTACTTTCCAATCCTCCAGCACCTCACCTGTGGAAAAAGTCACTGAATCTTTCTGCCACAGCCCCTGCAATTTCTGCACTAACCTCCCTCAAGGTCTAGGGAATATCTAGTCAGGCCCTGGGGATTTATCCATCCTTATTTGCATTACAACATGCACTTCCTCCTATTTAATCTGTACAGTTTCCATGACCTCACTAATTGTTTTCCTTACTTCCCACAACTCTGTGCCTGTTTCTTGAGTGATTACTGATGAATATCTATTTAAAATCTCCCCCATCTCTTTTGGCTCCACACAAGGCCCACCACTCTGATCTTGAAGGGAACCAATTTTGTCCCTTTTTGTCCTTTTGCTCTTAATATACCATAGAATGGGGGAAGTCATGTGACAAGGAGTTCGTAGGACATGGGATCCTATAATTCCCAGGATATCAGAAGAAAATTATTATCTAAAAGAAGTAAACAGAGATTAAAATAGAAAGGAAGAATACAAGAACAGTCAATTTAACTTTTATAAAGCTTCTGAAGAAAAGAATTATGTTACTGGAGTGGATTAAGATGTTGCTCTTAAATATGAAGAGAGGCCTTTGATGCAGAGGAATCCCGGACCTGTAATGATGACCAGGGCCCATCAGAGAGTTGAGTTGCTGGGAACAGCAGCAAGTCTGGCCAGCCTGCAGGCTGGGGAAGATGGCACCAGGCCAAGGAAAGCAAATTCTTTAAGCAAGGATAGATCATCGAACTCGAGTGAGATAATTGATTGCATTGACAACAGGAAAGTTTTTCCACAGTTTTGTCAATTTATGAGGGATTTGAAAAGAAGACTTAGCAAAAATTATGGAACAAGGACAAGAGGAAATAAGATTTGAAGAAGCTACTTCAGTGTATGAAGATGTTAAAAAAAGTTAAATATGAATCTAAAGCTACAGAGAAGGATAAAGAGAACATTGGTGGTGAATTACAAGAGGGTATGGGAAATGTGGAAACATATGAAGGTAATGCAAAAAGAAATAAAATATTTAAGATCTGAGGTTAAGGATATGAATAAAAAATACAAGCCTTTATAAACAAACATGATGTAAGTACAAGAACGAAAGGATGAGGAAAATCAGGAAGTTACTAAAATTTAAAGAAAGGTTGAAAATTTAAAGAAGTTAAGGAAGAAATTGTTGAGAGGAAGATAAATTCAGAAAAAATTAATAAGATATAAAATTTTAGTAGGAGGAAGAACATTAAAATTGTTGGTTTGGAGGAAGAAGAAAAGCACAACATGATTCAGTTCCTCCAAGGACAGATACCTAAGGTTCAGGGGGTAAATCAATTTAAAGAACAAATTGAAATTGAAAAAACACAGAGCCCTCAGTCTATGGCCGCAATCAAATGAGAAACTTTGCTCTATAGTAATTAAGTGTTCAAGATATCGAGACAAGGAAAAGATTTTAGCCCTGGCAACAGAAAAAGTAAGAATAAAGAAAAGCCCACATGAATATCATGGTTTAAAGGTTTTCTTTTATTCAGACATTACTACACAGCTGTTGGCTAAGAGGAGACAGTTCAATGTGGTCAAGAGAAATTTTTGGGACAAGTTAAAGTTACATTACCTATCGCCGATGAAGATTGTATTACCGGAGGGCAAAAATAGTTTTTTTTAATGGATTACAAACAGGCATCAGATTTTGTGCAAACTTTGCCTTTAATAAGAGGAAATTATTCAGAATGAGGTAGTGGATGAGCAAATTAGAGACTTTGTTCTGATTTAACACCTGGAAGGTGAAGGGTGCCGCAGTCCATCAGCCGCTGTCCATTGGCTCGTTTGTGGCAATGAGCCACATCCCACATGATAGAGGAGAGCGGTGCTATATTCTTTAGTGCTGATAGGGAAAATATACTATTAATATATGTCTATGAATGGAGTTATATTGATTATATTGATGTTTTATTTTACTTTAGAGAATTGATTCAACACGGAATTTTAAATTGGATGATGGAAGAGAGATGAGATTCTTAATGGATATATGATTAATTAGGATTAATATTGGATATATTGGAATTTATCTTTTAGAATTGATTTAAACACAAGATTTACATATTTGAATTTGTTATAATGTGTTGATTTAAGTAATCTTTCTAGAACTTTTTTTAAACTATCTATTTTTTCTTTTTCTTAGGGTTTCTGCAGGGATTGGATGGGTTACGGACTTCTTTTCTCTTTTTTCTTTCTAATTTCCTTTTTAAACATGTAAAAGCCACGCATTAATTGTGAATGAAATGTATGTAATGTAATTGATTGTACGGCATCTTCTTTCTTCTTCTTCTTTGGCTTGGCTTCGCGGACGAAGATTTATGGAGGGGGTAAAAAGTCCACGTCAGCTGCAGGCTCGTTTGTGGCTGACCAGTCCGATGCGGGACAGGCAGACACGATTGCAGCGGTTGCAAGGGAAAATTGGTTGGTTGGGGTTGGGTGTTGGGTTTTTCCTCCTTTGCCTTTTGTCTCTATAAATAAAATAAAAATACATACCTGTATAAACCCTTAAGATTTTCCTTCACATTGTCTCCCAAAGCAACCTCGTCTTTTTTTCAGCCTCCTGATTTCTTTCTTGAGGTTTTTCTTGCATTTTCCATACTTAAGAACCTAATTTGCTCCATGTTACCTATACCTGCTATACACCTCTCTCTTCTTCTGATCCAGATCCCCAATATCCCTCAAACACCAAGGGTTCCAGTGAGTGCTAACCTTGCCTCCAATCTTGACAGGAATATACAAACTCTGTAACCTCAAAATTTCACCTTTGAAGTTCCTCCACTTACCTTGCCCAAAAACAATCCATGCATTCTAGATAATTTCCTCAAAATTAGTCCTTTTTCAAATTAGAATCTCAATCCAAGACCCAGACTTATCCTTCTCTATAATTAACAAAACTAATGGCATTATTATCACTGGGCCCAAAATGTTCATCTACACATATCACCTGTCCTGTCTCGTTCTCTAAAAGGAGATCCTGTATTGCACTCTCTCTCGTTGGTAAATATAGGCCCCATGGTGTAAATTAGATTATGTCTGCTGATTCTAAATAACAAGCAGGTTTTCAGCCTTGCAGCTGCAGAAGTAAAAAGCACAGTTTAAATCTTCCATCACAGAGGCCCAGGATGCATATTTAGTAGACACACCTAAATTCCACCATGGGGCCCAGGATGCAGTTGAATCAGAAGACATTATCTAATTTACACTATGGGGCCAAGGGATGCATATGAATCAGTAGACATTATCCAACTTCCACCATGAGGTCCAGACATGCAGTTTTCTTTTGTTGGTCGCACACTGTCAGGAGACCTTGAAGATAATTAAATCATTTGTTCAAAGAGATAAGATCTGAAGTAAACAACTTTTGGGTAATGTAAGCCATGGTCCCACTGCTGAATTTTGAGACTCTCCAAGAGGTGGCAACATCTCTCAGCAAGAAGAAGAACTTCAAGAGTCCAGCTAATGTCCCGATCGAAAGAGGTGGAGAAGCTGCTACCGGCACCCTGATAACCTACTACAAGTGTGCAGTCGTTGCCTCGCTTCGGCAGTTGGGACCAGTCCAGGCGTTGATAAGTATAATGGGGAAGGGCTTGCATATTGTAGTGTGAATTCAGCTTTAGATTTAGTAATAAAGACTTGTATAAACTGAATTGCTCTCGGTGTGTGTGTGTCTATTTTCTTTCGGTAGCTCAAACACGGTGACCAATCTAAAACAAACAAAATGAGAGATATAAGTTTACCCAAGACATCAACTTACATTATGAAACAAAGAAAAAAAAACTAAAAACTAAACTAACACAAATCTAACCCCACTCTCGAATCAAGGTTACTTATCTAAAAGAAAACAGGAAAAAAAGAGAACAACAAAAATGGATCGGATCGCTACCTCCAGAAGCCAGACGGAGCATCACTGGAGCAGCCCAACACCACCAACCATGATAATACCTTTTCAAAGTGGAACTTTTTCATCTTTGATATCTTTTCCAAACTTAAATATGTCATTATATCCTTTAGCCACTGCCCATGAGTTGGTGGAAGTTCATCTTTCTACTTCATTAAAACACTTCATCTGGCTATCAACATATGAAAAGCTAAAACATTCTTGAGGTATAGACAAAGATCTAGTCAGATTGCATATGAAGCCAAACAAGGCAATTAAAGGACATGGATCCATCTACTTTCGTGACATTGATTAGACACATTAATTCAATTAATTTCTGTATCTTTTTCAAGCTTTACAAATTTTTATTCCCAAATCATTTTTTGACTCATTAGATTCAATTATTTCCGCTTATCTATGGCAGGGATAACAACCCTGAGTAAAATAAAACCCATCTTCAGAAAACAGTAAGGAATGGAGAACTCTCACTTCCAAACTTTCAATTTTATTATTGGGAAATTAAAATACTCAGTTTACTTTTACTAATTAAAATTTGATCAACTAATTAGTTACCGTACTTGGATGGAGATGGATTTGAATTTTTCTATGGAAAAAAAAATTGTTGGCACTTTCAGGTTCCACTTTACCATTATCTTTTTCTAAACTGATTCACAAGCAGATAATGGAAGAAAATGGAATCAATTTAACAAATTTTCTGGTTGTAATATTTTTTTCTCTGGCAAGTCCCATTGTAGAAAACCACTTTTTTTCCACCTTCTGTTATAGATGCAGGTTTTAAGGAATGGAATAGATCAGGTATTAAAAGTTAGATTTATTCATCTGTAAGAATTTTGCTTCTTTTGAACAATTGTCAGTTAATTTTTAGATTTCAAATAGATTTTTTTAAATAAGACAGACATTTAGTTCAATCTAAGCTATAAAATTTGCCCCTCAAAGCCCAGATTCAAATATTCTTAAAAATTTTTAGATTTTCAGTGTGTTCACAGTGGGTATTTACAATAATTTATTGGATTTAACACTAACCTCAATGATTAAGATGATAAATGATTGGGAACAGGATGACTTTTCCAGATGAGGACTGGCATTCCACTCTTGGTTTGATTAATTTTGTGTTTGACATTGTTTATTACTATTTTAAGTACAGGTACACAATCCTTTATCTGGAATCTTTGGGGGATAGTGTGTTCCAAATTTTGTATTTTTCTGGATTTCAGAAAGCCAGATTCAAGCCCAAGTGAATCGTGCTGCCGTATCAACCACCGCCCCCTTCCGGAATAAATATGTCTAAACTTAAATTATCTTGTTTTTATGCGCTTGTAGAAAGATGTAAAATTTTAAAGAGGCCTCACTAATTCACATGTTTGGGGAATGTCCCAAATTAGGAAGATTTTGGAGAAACATTTTTTGATCTTTGTCAATGATTTTTAAGACAAAAATCTTCCTATATCTAACCTCACTAGCATGTGGCATGGGTAGCAATCCAGAGATCACAACCCTGGAGGTCCTGTCCTTCAACCTTGCAGGTCTTCCTCATTCTTCTTACCAACTTAAATGGTTCCAACCTGGACCATGACATCTGGCTGCTCACCAACCCTCCTGATAATGCCATGAACTTGATCTGAGTTATCTTGGACCCTAGCACGAGGAAGACAATATATCATCTCTTCTACAGAACCTATTATCTATCCCCCGAACTGTGTAATTCCCAATTGCTACAGCTCGCCTCTTCTCCTTCCTTCCCTTCTTTACCAGACTCCACGGCAGAGATCTGACTGCTGTGGCTTATCCCTGGTAGGATTCCCCCCCCCCCCCAACAGTATAAAAAATGGTATACATGTTGAAGTAAAGAAAAATAGTGGGGAGGTCATGAAGCATATAAGGATAACCGAGGAGGTAGTGATGGCTGTGTTGAAAAAGATAAAGGTGGATAAATCTCCGGGACCGGACAAAATATTCTCAAGGACACTCAAGGAGGCTTGTGGACAGATAGTGGGGCCATTAACAGAGATATTTAGGATGTCACTGGCCACGGGGGTAGTGCCAAAGATTGGAGGGTGGCGCATATGGTTCCGCTGTTTAAGAAAGGGTCCAAATGTAAACCTGGGAATTATAGCCCCATGAGTCTGACGTCTGTGGTGGGCAAGTTGATGGAAAGTGTTCTGAGGGATGGTATTTACAAATATTTGGAGGTACAGGGATTGATAGGGTGTAATCAGCATGGTTTTGTCAGGGGTAGATCATGCTTGACAAACCTGATTGAGTTTTTTGAGGGGGTTACAAAAAAAGGTTGATGAAGGGAAAGCTGTGGATGTTGTCTATTTAGACTTTAGTAAAGCTTTTGACAAAGTTCCCCACAGGAGGTTAGGAAAAAAAGGTGGAGGCATTAGGTATAAATAAGGAGGTAGTGAAATGGATTCAGCAATGGTTGGATGGGAGGTGTCAGAGAGTAGTGGTAGAAAATTGTTTGTCCAATTCGAGGCCGGTGACTAGTGGAGTTCCTCAGGGATCAGTCCTGGGTCCACTATTGTTTGTTATATATATTAATGATTTGGAATTAGGGGTGGAGAATTGGATAAGCAAGTTTGCGGATGATACAAAGATTGGTGGTGTTGTGGACAGTGAGGAAGATTACCGTAGATTAAAAGGTGATTTAGGAAGGCTGGAGGTGTGGGCTGAGAAATGGCTGATGGAATTTAATACAGATAAGTGTGAGGTGTTACATTTTGGAAAGGCAAATCTAAATAGGTCATATGCATTAAATGGTAGGCTATTGAGATGTGCAGAGCAACAAAGGGATTTAGGAGTTATGGTAAATAGTACCCTCAAGGCTGATACTCAGGTAGATGGTGTGGTGAAGAAGGCATTTGGAATGTTGGCCTTCATAAATCGGAATATTGAATTCAAGAGTAGGGAGGTTATGATGAAATTGTACAAGGCATTGGTGAGGCCAAATTTGGAGTACTGTGTACAGTTTTGGTCATCAAATTATAGGAAAGATATAAACAAAATAGAGAGAGTGCAGAAAAGGTTCACAAGAATGTTGACAGGATTTCAAGGTTTGAGTTACAGGGAAAGGTTGTGCAGACTGGGGCTTTTTTCTCTGGAGTGTAGAAGATTGAGGGGGGACTTGATAGAGGTGTTTAAGATTTTAAAAGGGACAGACAGAGTAAATGTGGATAGGCTTTTTCAATTAAGAGTGGGGGAGATTCAAACTAGAGGGCATGGTTTAAGATTGAAGGGGCAAAATTATAAGGGGAACATGAGGGGAAATTTCTTTACGCAAAGGGTGGTAGGGATGTGGAATGAGCTTCCGGCAGACGTGGTTGAGGCGGGATCATTGGTTACATCTAAGGAAAGACTGGATAGTTACATGGAGAGGAGAGGACTGGAGGGGTATGGACCAGGTGCTGGTCAGTGGGACTAGGAGGGTGGGGATTTGCTACGGCATGGACTAGTAGGGTCGAACTGGCCTGTTCTGTGCTGTGAGTGGTTATATATGGTTATTATATATGGTTATATATGGGTTCCATGCACTACCTGCCTGTTCCCTCTCCTATCACCCATCTACCCTGCACCTTTCCTCCTAGGTGTGATCGCCTCTCTGTAACTTCTGTGAATTAATCCTTCTGCCTCCTGAATTATCTGGAATTCATCCCACTCCAGCACCAATTCCTTAACCCAGATTGTCAGGGACTGCAGCTTGATTCATTATTTGCACATGAAATCACGAGAGATACTGCTGGCTTCCCCGATGGCCCACATTCTGCAAGAAGAGCATTCCCCTGCCTGGACTGCCATTCCCATTGCTTATGACTAGAGGGAAAAAAAATGGTATCTAAAACTGCCCTTAACTGAGCCTACTTGCTGAATCCATTTTCCTTCTTGAATAGAGTGGCCCTTTCTAACTTCAAATCCTACTATCCCTCACCTTTTATCTGTTCTTGCCAAAGCCTTACCACTCTGACTCAGCTCACGCTAACGATGACCGCACCACTACACAGTCTCTTACTTTTCTAGTGATACTCAGCTTCTAAATACTGCCTCACCCCTTTATAAATTCAAACTGCTGCCACTGCTAAGGTCACCTGACCTCTCATCCTCCAATCAGCTTCTAGCTGCTGCCTGCTCTTTTTAAATTCTAACTGCTGCTGATCAGGTCACCTGACCTCTCAACCTCCAATCAGCTTCTTTATTTTTCAATGTTTTATTAATATTTCATAAAATGTACACAGTATAGAAATAACTCAATTAAAATTGTATGCCCAAGTCTATATAGTATAAGTATCATATTTAAATTCTAAACAGTGAAAATGTGACATATTAGGAATAATTCGCCTAACATAGAAAATGGAGTTAAAAAAATAATTATAATATTAAAAAACCCAGCTAACCTACTAAAAAATCATATAATTAAAAAAAACTGAGTGACCTATTCTGAGTATCTGTCGAATAGTTTAAAACATAGCTCTGGTCCACAACTACACATAACAAAAAACAGCAAGAATTATGTTACATTTGGAAAGGAGAGTTAATTCATAGAATTACACCAGTTACATCCCATGAAAATAATCAATAAATAGTTTCCATGTTTCTTCAAATTTAGTAGTTGTATCTAAAATACGACTTCAGATTTTTTTCTAGATTTATTAAAGACATAATATGAGAAAGCCATTGAAATAATGCAGGAGAATCAGAGTCTTTCCATTTAAGTAACATGGCTCTTCTAGCTCATAGCATAGAAATATGCAGAGGTGGGTAAACAACTTATATCTGTATTTCCAAAAAGAGCTGTTAAGGGGTCAGTTTGTAATTAAATAACCAGTATCATTGATAGAGTTTTAAATATATCTTTCCAAAATTTTTCTAACATGGGACATGACCAAAACATATGAGTCAATGAAGCCACCTGATTATTGCATCTATTACAAGTAGACCTTGTATTAGGAAAGATGCAAGCTCATTTATTTTTAGACATAAAAGCTCTAGGAATTATTCTAAACTGTATTAAAGAATAACATGAACAAAGTGAAGAAGTATTAACTAGTCTAGTAATTCTTTCCTATGTTTCAGGAGATGTTAATTGAAGTTCCAATCCCCATGTTTGTTGAATCTTATCCATGAGGACTGATCTCAAATTTAATATAAGTATAAATAGAACCAATTAAACCCTTCTGAAAGGGGTTTAACTGGAACAAAGTGTCAAGTAAATCTGATTGTTGTAATGTTAGATAATTAGACATTACTGTATTCAGGAAATTTCTTATCTGTAGATATCAAAAAAAATCATGTATGGAAAATTATATTAGGTAGAAAGTTGTTCAAAAGACATCAAACCACCATCAGTGAATAAATCTACAAAAGAGATAATTCCTTTAATCTTTCAAATAAGGAAGGTTCACTACAGAGTAGATAGTGTACAAAAAATTAATTAAGATATTGTGGCAGCCCACCACCGCGAAGATTGAGCCGGTACATCGTGCGGTGCACATGGTAGTAAACAGCAGCATAACGCACTGTAACACATCCCTTAACACAGTGAACCAAAGCAGCTGAATGCTGGAGCAGTCCAAGACCAGCAGCCCTATCATGGCGCTGACCTAGCTGCCCAGCTAACAGATCAATAACAGGCTGGGGAAGAAGGGTATTCACATGCAAGAATGTCCCCGCCCACTATTGTTATTTATGTAGCTGATCTCAGCCAATCAAACAAATGGTGGGAACTCCAACTGTATAAAAGGAGCCTTTCCAGCTTCAATAAATCTCAGAGTTTAACCTCCCACACTGCGAGTGTGTGTATTTCTTTGTAGGAGTCGGCTATAATATATAGTATTAGCCAAGAAAAATTTTTTAGTCCAAAATACCAAATTTAAAAAGTGAAGTGCTAAGGGGACAGCTTTGTCTAGTACTTCAAAACAATTTGAGTGGGGAAGATTGCTGATTATTAGTAAAACTACTGCAGTTGATTTAAAATAAAGTAATCCAGGAATCATATCCAGAACCAAAATTGAACCATTCCAAAGTATCTCCATTCAATTCTATCAAAAGCTTTCTCTGCATCTAATGATACTATACATTCTGTTATCTTTGATGAAGCAGAATATATGATATTCATTCATCTTCGAACATTAAAATGTGAGTGTCGCTGTTTAATGAATCCAGTTTGATCTTTTGCAATAATCTGAGGAAGAATATTTTCTAATCAATTCGCTAAAACTTTAGAAAGAATTTTAGAATCAACATTCAAAAGTGATATAGGTCTATAATAAGCACAGTCAGATGGACCTTTATATTTTTTTAAGAATTAGAGAGTTTGATGCTTCATAAAATGACTGTGGTTGAATTCTTTGGTAGATAAAATCTCTAAGCACCTCACAAATATGAGGAGTAAGTAAACCATCAAAAAAACTTATAGAACTCAATTGTATAATCATCCAAGCCTGAATGAAAAGAAGAAATGTTAAAACATTTCTTCCACTGATATCGGAGCATCCAATAAAGGTGGGCTATCTGAGGATATCCTAGGAATCCAATCAGCTTCAATCTGCTGCCTCATCCCTTTTTAAATTCTAACTGCTGCCGCTCCTCAGGTCACCTGACCTCTAATCCTCCAATCAGCTTCTAGCTGCTGCCTCACTCATTTTTAAATTCTAACTGATGCTGCTCCTCAGGTCACCTGTTTATACTTTCTCTTTAACTCAGTTCCTGAAGTCCAGGCAACATCCTAGTAAATCTCTGCATTCTTTTATCTTATTGATATCATTCCTGTAGTTAGGGGACCAAAATTACACACAATACTCCAAATTTGGTCTCAGCAATTTTTTATATGTTACGTAACATCCCAACACCTGTGCTCAATTCTTTGTTTTATGGAGGCTAATATGCCAAAAGCTCTCTTTACAACTCTCTCTACCTATGACATCACTTTCAGGGAATTATGTATCTATATTCCCTGAAAGTTATTGTTTGTTTTATGCATCTGTAGTTGTGGTTATTTAGTTACATTGACTTATATGATCATGAAATCACTTTACGAGTGGGCATATCTCCTGTTAATTATTTGTCCTCTTTGTTAATAAAGTTCATGGTTTAATACTACAACATGTCCAGGGCTGTCACTCTTTGAACCCTTCAAACTTGTTCCCTACAACACTTTCTAGGAAGTTTTCATGAATTCAGAAGAAGAATCTTCAGTTTTGTCTTTTTATCAATTATTCCCTGTAATGACTGACTGGAGGAAAGGACTAATCGAGTTCTCCGTCCTTGCAGGTTATCATTGAACTCTGCTCTAGCATGAGTAAATAGTGAAGTGAGCTAAGATGAAGCAAAGGGCGTGAGCTTGAATGGACAGTCCAGTCAGTATGGATGAGTTAGGCCAAAGGGCATGCATCCATGCTGCTCAGCACTACAAGTCATCTCAGACCAGGACATTTTCTTTGAATGGTGGCTGATACAACCATCCAATTAAAATGTTTCCAATTATTTCTTCTGCTGTCTAGTGAAAAAAAATTCTGAATCCTGAATGAAAACCGTTTTGATTGCTTTGGAAACAACAAGGAATGTGAATGTTATACAAAATAAAAATCTTTGCATAATTTAACTTGGAATTATTTAAATAATTGCATGGCTATTTATGAAGGAGGAGAGAGACCTTCCTGACATCCTTCCTGACATCCTTCCTTTGATTTTCCCAGAGTACTGCTCCTATGCAGTCTAAGTGAGCCAAGCTGGATTCTGGTATCTTGAATTCTTAATGGGTGTCATCAACACTGAATACATTGCTACTCCACCTCATTATCTATCAATGCTTTTTTGGCCCAAGGAAGGAAACAGTCATCTGACAGCTCAGGAGACAATTTGTTGTGGAAGTGTGCGGTCAGGAGGTGATGAGTGTGAGTGAACAAGGGTGGGGTGGAGACTCCAGCATTGCAAGTTTGCCTCAATCTCCTCCCTGCCTGGTGGATTTCTTACTCCCACCATTTCATGGCCTTCTAAACTTTCCTCCATTCACCTTAAACAGATGTTATCTGGTAATTGTTGTTGTTGCCTCAGGGAAAGAAAAGTGCTGGTTGTCCATCCTATCCATATTCATGGTCATCTCTCATCCTTCTTTGCTCTAAAGAGGAAAGCCCTAGCTATGTAACATTGTTCTCCAATTCAGGCAACATTCTGGTAAATCTCTGCACCCTATCTAAAGCATCTACTTGAAAATAGAAAGCGCTCAAAACAACACTGCAGCAGGAAAGGGAATGACAAGAAATGCAAGCAATTCGAGCCAGTGATCTTCCAATCTTTCCTCACTTCCCTTCTGTTGTTTAGGTTCATGTGGGTCCCACAGGTTAAGAACCAGACCAAAGTGCAGGTACAAAGCACACTTTTATTTCAGGGATGGAATTGGAACAACAGGGTCAATATGTAAAGCAAACTTCTACAAATACACGAAACGCAGGGGAGAAAATATGCACTATCAGATGATGAGGGGGAAACCGACAGAAACTGGGGAAGTTACGAAAGCATACACACTCAACAATCAGATCAAGGTAAAATTAATGTGCCCCCATTCCTTGACCGTTATGGACACAGCTCTGCTATACCTAGCCTCAAGACTCATCCCAACCCAGTACAGGAGGTGATACTTACATGCCACGAGGAGTCCAAAGAGACAGAACAAAGGGGCTCATGGTCCTTTATAGTTCTGGGAGAAAAGCTGGGGGTCCAATCGTAAGGGTCAGAGTGGGCTCCGTTGGTTGCTGTGGCCAATGGTTCGAAGCCTAGTGCAGGGGCTCAGCAGGGTGAACTGAGGGTTACCTTGATGACTTGAGGTGAGTCCATGACCTTGATGGGCAGGTAGTATGTCCTCCGAACAGGAGCAAAGCAGCGCCACTTGGTGGTGGACGCTGCCTCTCCATTACACCTTCGTTCCTGTCACTCTCCACCAGTACACTGACTACCAGTTTGTTGCCAACCCAGAAAGTCATTGAGCACTTCTGCAATTCCTTTTCTTTTTAAATATTTTTAACGTATAAATTTTCCTACAAAATTTTAAGGAAAACATTAAACAAGTCATTTAATATACCCACAAGTATGAAAAAAAGGATGAAACTACATGAGAAACAAGTGATTGAATTAATCTATGATAACTATGTTGAAATCCATATTTGCCAAATTAATTGAAAGAAAAATTGATAAAAAGAAAACACACAAAACACCCTAAAAACAAAATCTAATCTACCCCCTCTCTCTAATCAAGGTAACCTTTGTAAAAGTAATCGTGGATTAGATAGCGACCTCAAGACATCCATAGGGAATCTCCGAAACATTAAAAGTTCTTAAATCTTCTAATCGCGATAATATTCTATGAATGGGCTCCACATTTTTCCAAATTGAAACTTTCTATCTTTAATATTGTATCTAATTTTCTCCAAGCTTAAATAGAACATTACATCATCTTTCCATTTCAATAAAATTGCTCGTCTGGCTTCAATGTGGTAAAGGCTAAAACTTTCTCCTGAGTTGCAGGCAGAGGTATATCTGGCTCACATGAAAAAACAAACAAAGCAATTAATGGACATGGTTCCATTTTGATCTTAAAAATCATTGATAAAGTTTGGGAAATGTCTAAATTTGGGCACTCCAAAAACATATGGATCAGTGAAGCTTCAAGCATTTTACACTTCTCATGTAGTGGATCAATATCTGCCCAAAAAATGAGTTCATTAAAGTTTGGACATACGTGATCTATGTGCCACCTTAAATTGTAATAAGCAATGCCTTGCACAAAATGAAGAATCATTAATCAAGATGGGAGTAAAGTGTCAATCTTCATCTGAAAATGTTATGTCAAATCTTGTTCCCAATCATTCTTAATTCCAGCCATTTACTGATCTTAAATCCAATAATTCATTATAAATAGATGATATTAATCCGCCATAAAAAAAAGTAAGTTAAAAAATTAATCAAGAATATTAGAATTTGATGAAAGTCAGAAAGCTTGGGTGAACAAAAAGTCTAACTTGTAAATATCTAAAAAAAATGTCTGTTAGAAAGATTAAATTTTGCAGAAGTGTTCAATAGGTGCAAAGTTATCTCGAATAAAAAGATCCTTATAACTTTGGCTACCTAATCTGTAACTTTAGATACCAATTCCAATGTCATCCTTCCTTTTGCTAACATTATTTTTTTGGAGTTGTTTCTCACTCCATCAGATTGTGGAGCTGCATTGACCTATTTTTCAAACTGTTAATAGCTCTCATTTTTAAGGATGAATCCAATGAAACCTCTGAGTACAGAGCTGCTGTGATATGCTTAAAATTGGTGCAGGTCGTTCCAATAAACTCTTGCTGCTTTATTAGTTTGCTACAATCAGTGGAAGATATAACTGAAACTAATATCAAGCATTGCTAACTCTTGTGAATTTACTGCAAGTCTTCCAGAAATCTTTTATTTCTACTTACATTTCCTTTGACCATGTGGGTATCAATGGTAACATGCATTTCAATAGCACCTTTAACAGAATGAAGCCTCTGAGTTCTGATGAGTCTTTAACTTGAAGTATTAATTCAGAGAAACAGGATCTTTGGCCCATCAGTCCATACAACACATTACCAACCAATTCCACAGAGTACACTATGGCAGGAATTTCTCAAGAGAATATTCTAGGTCCTACCATTTTTTGATGCAGATGCAGGAGAGGGGAGGAGGGGTTCTGTGGTGAATGTCTGCCAAGCTGCCTGTCTCCCCTCTGGCAAGCCTTGCTGTACTAACATTGGCTGTGCATTATCTCTACTGTTAAGGACACTCCCCTTGGGTATAACTATATATGCATCTTTTGTCTTTCATTATTGTACCATGAGTTTCTGCTAATAAAAGCCATGATTATTGTTTGACCACATTGTCTTTGTCTACTTCATCAACTGGCACTTCAATTTTATTAGCAGAAATGGATGCAGAACTCAAGCCAGAGCGGCTGATAATCGATCAGTCTGCCCCAATGGCCAGAGAAATTTTCAACCACTGGATTGCTTGTTTCGATTACTACATGGCTCGAAACAACATAGTCCCTGAGGCGATACAGTGGGGCCACCTGAACTCTCTGCTGGGTGAGGTCCCTTTCACCATAACGCAAGGAGCTACCACTCTGGCTATAGTCCGGGAACGTCTGACTACTCACTAGGTAGCACCACAGAATGTGGTGCTTGCTCAACACCAGTTGCTGACTAAATGCCAGAAACCCAGGGAAAGTGATGCTGCCTATGCACTGGCCCTCGACTCGATGGCAAACAAATGTGATGTCAGGGCAGTTAATGTGCAACAATACCACAATGCCTTGAAGCTGGATGCTTTTGTCAATGGGATTGACTCCAGTTACATCTGACAGAGGCTGCTAGAGATGGAGCCCTTAACCTACAACCGGGGAGTCACTCTAGCCAAAGCACTGAGAAGTACCATGCGGTCCAGTGAAATGCTAGAAGCCAAAAAGGAAACATCCAGGAGTGTTGGAACCCTGAAGGAAAGAAAAGGGTGAACTCCTGAAAAATGCTACTCCTGTGATAAGAGCTGGCACCCCAGACAGAAGTGCCCAGTTGGATTTTTGTTGTTGGAAGGTAACGGTCCTTTAAAATCTAAGCTAATCCTCTCAAAAGGTCGGGTTGTCTTGATGAGAGTGGCGCCGGAGCTTTGAAGTATTGCGGTTTGCATTCTGCACAAACGGGGCAGCTTTTAGTCAGTTTCCTCACTTCTTCCAGAGAGTAAGGAAGGTTGTTAGCCCTTATGTAGTGGAAGAATCTCGTGACTCCTGGGTAGCACAGTCTGCTATGGATCCTTTAGCTATTGCTAAAAATTTCTTTAAGTTGTTGTCGTGGTCAGCCTGTACAGAAGTATAGAACTGCAGCCTTCAAGGAGAAATGGATAAATATATGGTGGAGAAAAACTTCCAATATATGGAGAAAGGGCTTTGGTTTCATTGAGTGGTGGTGCAGACATGGTGGACCAAATGGCCACCTTATATGATGTAACCATCCTACAGTGCTTGGATTAGCACTTCGTCTAATCTTGAAACAGGACTGTGCTGAAGAAGCACCTTTGAAAAATATGGAACATTACACGACCGTACAAGCCCTTCACCCAACAATGTCAGGTATCAGGAAAACAGACAGCTGACTGAATAAAAAGATGGGTGAGGGGAAGAAGGAAAATAGATGGGGGGAAGGGGAAGGTAGAGGAATGCAAGCTAACAGGTAAGAGGATGTAAAAGGTCATAAGTAGATACAGGTGCGAGGGTAAAAAAAAAAGCTGAGGTGATAGGGAGAGAAGGTACAGGATAGCTCTCTGATAGGAAAAGGAAGGAAATGGTTTGGGGAGCTGGGCGAAAGAGGGTGAAAAGAGAGAGACTAGGTGGAGGGGTTAATGGAAATTGAAAAAGTTGATAACGTTTCCTGGTTGGAGAGTGCCAAGATAGTAGATAAGGTTTAGTTCCTCCACTTTGCATTTGGTGTTAGCTTGACATTGCATCAGGCCAATGGATAGACATTTTTGTTTGACAAATGTATGTGTGGCATTTAAATGCTTGGCCACTAGACAGTCCTTGTTATTGCAGTAGACAGAGCCAAAGTGTTCAATAAAATGAATTTTCAGGCCACTTCTAGTGTCTCAGATGTAAAGGAGGCCACTACAGGGGCACTGGATACAGTAAACAACTCCTAGAAATTCACAAATGAAATGTTCTTCATTTGGAAGGATTGTTTAAAATGCTACACTTGCTCTTCCTCCCTCAGAAGCATTTGGGACCCTGAGAGTTATCTCCAGAAGAGATTTGGAGTAATTGAGACAGAGGTGATAAAGACAAGAATGAATTGCAGGTATTGATGAAGGGTTCAAGCCATAAAGATCAACAATTCTTTATTCCCACTTCTCTCGACCCATTGAGCTCTTCCAGCATTTGCAGTCTCTTGTGTGCCTCCAATGAGTTGTAGGAATGGATGCCCTGAGGCGCAATCAAAAACCAATGATATTATTCTCCTCTCCATTACAAATATGGTGACCATTTCCAATATCATTTTGTTTTGATGTTTGCCATTGGCTCATGTGACAATGTGGATATGTTGTGCCAACCTGTGGAAATCTACTCCATAACAATCTAATGTTTCCCTACTTCCTACTTATTATCCTTTATTTTTCTTACATCCATGCGAGATCTAAGGGTCTTTTAAATGCCCTTATTGTACCAGTCTCCACGACCAGCCGCAGCAAAGCATTCCAGGCACCCACCACTCTCTATGTAAAAAGCTTACCTCTGACATCTCCCCTAAACTTTCTTCCATTCACCTTGACTAGATGTCCTCTGGTATTTGCTCTCATCACACCAGAGAGAATGCAGCAATTCAAATAGTCAGTTCACCATCACCTTCTCAAGGGCAATTAGGAATGGGCAATAAATGCCGGCCTCCTCAGCAACGCCAACATACTGAAAAATGAAGCAAAATAAACGCAAGTACGACTGGAGATTTCAATTTTTTTTCTGCTTTCTTTCACATCGGAATAAATCACTGCTTAAATCTCCCTGTGTGACAACCCCTGACTGAAGATGATTGAGAGGCTTCAATTTAAATTCCTTTACTTCTGCACTGAGACTGTCAGATGAAGATTTAGCACAAGATCAGCAATTTACAATTTAACAGGAAATGCTGCGGAGGCTTACAGACTAGTCAGTAGTGTGGGCAATTTTGCATTACCGACTCCTCACCTTCCTCACAGACCTCCCTGAGTTCATCAGCTTTGCACTGCTACATTTCTCTTCCTGTAGCCCTTGCTCCAACTCTGCATCTACCAAAACGCACACATACACATTCTCATAGCTTTGGACTACTTATTCCCAGTCCAATCAATGTATTCCTATCATTACCTGTCAGGTTTAGCCTCAGAAGCATTTCATAGAATATCATCAACTCCTAGTTCAATTTTTCTTGTGTACTACTGCACAGTCATGTTTTTTCTTTATTAACAATGACCAAGAAAATGTACCAATGATCAATTGAATTCAAACATGTATCAGTGCTAATCTGTATCTGCATCAGACAATCCATTCAGTACCTCCACTCGTGAGTTCTATCTCCCCTTGCTGTGTCAAACATCTCTCCAACAATGAAGGTTCATGGTGCAAACATAGGACACAAAAATCAACAGCACAGCCTAGGCCCTTCCTTCAGCCCACAATGTTGTGCTGACCTAATAATCTACTCTAACAATGGCCCAGAATTTCCCTACAACATAATCCTCCATTTTCCCTAGTTCCATGTACTTATGTAATAGTCCATGAAACTATCCTATTGTATCTGCCTCCACCATTGTTGCCAGCAACGCACTCCATGCATCTACCACATACCTCTTAGATCCTCTCTGTACTTCACTGTAATCCTATACCCTGTAACTTGTGCTCTGTACACAGCTGTGTAATTGTTAGAGATAATCTGTTAGTCTGTTCACAGAAGAACAATTTTTACTATTTTGTGATAAATAAACTTGAACTAATCTAAACTAGACATTTGGAATCTCTGTCTCAGGATCACTCAATGTTTTGGGATTTAGGATGATATTGATAACCTCAAATCCAAGCATCAGAAATACACAAATGCTCTGTGTAAAGAGTTAGCCCCTTTCACACTGGAACCTTGTCCTAGTAATTGATGGACAATCTACCGGTTAAGGGTCCAGTGTGAAAGCTCCTTATTCAGCACGCAGGTGTCAAATTACACTGGGGATGATGCAACCAAGGTAGGTTGTATCTGGTGTCAACTGAAGCCTGTATACTGATTATCCCAGTGTGAAAGGGACATGGACTATCCAGGGACCGGGTAGTGACATGTTGGTGATGTTTTTGCATGAGTGCAGGAACGTGAAGGAAACAAAAAATTAAAAAGGTATTAAAAAGGTCCAGTGTGAAAGGCAAAAACGGCTTCCTTAACCAGTTCACTGGACATCCAATCTACTGGTTAGCCAGTGTGTAAAGGGCTGGAGGAAGGAGTGGTCCTGCCTCACAAAACTATCATTCCACCCCACATCCCTATAATTCACTGATCGAGGTGAAGTTCCTCAGGAATGATGTACTCAGGGTGGTCATTCGGTATAAAGCAGCTCAGGGCACAATGACAGTTGGGAAACAAAATAAGAAAAATCGTGGTGAAGACAAATCAGAGTTAGGAGTTGGGGAAAGAACCTTACAAGCATTCTTTCTCTGAAGGATAATCCTGATTGCCTTGCATTTTATCAGACATTTAAAGCAATAGAAGAACCATTAAAATTGTTGAAAAGCTTTTCCTCATCCATATTCTGACTAGATACAGTATACACTGTACTTCAATTAACTTTCAGATACTGTTAAATATACATTTTTATATTTGCATAAAGCAAACATGAAATACTTGGAGTTTATGGTAAATCACACACATCACAGATTAGAGAACTGAAAAGCAAAGACTTCATTAGGGTGTTGACTAAATTATCATTAGATATTAGATGACAGTTCAAGTTCAAGTTTATTAACATCTGATTGTATAAGCCCAACCCAACAAAACAGTGATCTCTGGTCCTTGGTTCAAAAAGATATGCAAACTTATACACACACACACACAACCTTCCAACTCCAACTCATCTGTTGGCAGCATCTTTTGGACCAAAGTGTCGTGACTCGACAATTCTTTGATTTTGTAAATAAATAGACAGAGCTGCATGATCATTCACAATCTCATGATGGGGATTATGGGGTCAAAGGGAAAAAGCAGGAGAATGGAGTTGAGTGGAAAAATATATCAGTCATGATTTGAGTAGCAGAGCAGAATCGATGGACTGAATGGCTAAAATCTGTTCTTCTAGTCTTGTGGTCTTATGATCTTATTAAGTCTTTGTCAATCAACACAGAAACAGGCCCTTCAGCTACCGTGACCATGCCAACTGTCTAATTCACCAACACTTGGTTCATGGCCTTTGATACTTTGGTGTTCAAGGGCTCATCCAAATGCTTCAAAAATATTGTGAGATTTCCAGGTACTACCTTCAACATTGAAACAACCCTCTGGGTGAACTTTTTTTCTCCTCTCTTTCCCTTTAATCTCCTTACTCTGCAATTAGTAGTCTCTGATTTGAGGAAAATCTCCTCACTATTCACTGACTCTCTGCCCTCATCATGCTGTATACCTCTGTTGGATCTCTCCTTAGCCTCCTTCTCTCCAAGGAAATCTCTATCATAAACACTCAGCTAAAGGAATTACATTCAGAGGGGAAAATGATTTCTCAATAAGGACCAGTCGTCTTTTTCTATCATGTCCTCCTTATCTGTTCCTTATTATCTCTGCTGGCAGGTCCCGTTTGATATATTGTTTCACAACTCTAGGGACCCATATTGATGATAAATTCTGTGTGTGTGGAGCTTGTATGGTCTCCCTGCATGTGCATAGCTTTCCACCACTGATCTGGGTTCTTCCAACATCCTTGGCCGGCAGATTAATTGGCCACTATAAATTACCCTTAAATATAGGTAAGGGAGCAAAAGAGGGAAGTTGATGGGTATGCATGAGAGAGAATACGTTGCAATGCTGCAGATAGGTATGGAAGGACAAATAGGACTGGTGGGATTGTTCTCTTGTGAGCTGGCACAGAACTGATGGGCTGAATGATCTCTCTTTATTTTGTGATGTTAGTCACTTATTAAATAATGTGTAGTCAGTAGACTTGGTTAGATCTCTGTTTCAGCCCTTTATTTCAATTCAAATTCAGTGTCGTGTATACCAAGGTGTATTAATAAATGTTGTTTTGCAAACAATCACACTGGACATCCCATATATAGTACAAGTGAAACACAGTACGAAGGGGAAAGATACAGAGGGATACACAGTATGAAGGGGAAAGATACAGAGGGATACACAGTATGAAGGGGAAAGATACAGAGGGATACACAGTACAAAGGGGAAAGATACAGAGGGAATCCAAGAGGTACAGAGCAAAGGCAGAAGCATAATTTTACAAATGTGAGGTTCATTCAAGAGTTTGATGATGGCAGAAAAGAAAGCTGTCCTTGAAGTTGGTGGTGCATGATCTCATACTTGTGAGATTCTCCACCAAGTGTACACCAAGGAATTTGATACTATTGATGACCACAACAATAGAGCCATCAATCGTCAGTCGAAAGTGATTCCCCCAGGCCCTCCTTAAGTCGACAACCATCGCTTTTGTTTTATTAACATTCAGATACAGGTTGCTGGCTCTGTACCAGTTTGTGAGTGATTGCACCTCGTTGCTGTACACTGACTCATCATTCGTAATAATGAGGCCCACCTCAGTTGTGTCGTCAGCGAACTTGAATGATATGGTTCAAGCTGTGTTGACTGCACAGTCATGAGACAGCAGAGTGAACAGCAGTGGACTAAGCAAGCAGCCCTGCACCATCACTCCCTCCCCCCACCCACCCCCCCACCCCCCCACCATGCTCAGTTTGATGGTCTTGGAAGTACTGTTTCCAATCCAGACTGATTGAGGTTTCCCTGACAGGAAATCAAGAATCAAAATGCAGAGGGAGGTGTTTAGATCCAGTAGGCTCAACCTCTCTATCAGGTCCTGAGGTATGACTCTGTTGAATGTCTAAATGAAGTTGATAAACAGCATTCAAACATAGAGTCGTTATTTTCCAGGTATGTGAGGGCTAGATGAGGACATTGGCAAAGTCATCATCCATATAGAGATTGAATCGATATGCAAACTGCAGGGGTTCCAGTGATGGTGGTAGCAAGAGGTTGATGTGCCCCATCACGAGCCTCTCAAAGCACTTCATGACGGTAGACGTGAGTGTGACAGGGCGGTAGTCATTGAGGCAGCTCACAGATGACTTGTTCAGCATCGGGACAATGTTGGGAGCTTTGAAGCAGACTGGGACCACGCGCTTCTCTGGGAGATGTTAAAGATTTCAGTGAGAACATTTGTCAGCTGAGCTGCACAACCACTCTGTTGGGAGTTATGTATTTTCAGCCACGGATGAGAAGGGAATGTTGTCCAGGTATTGGGATCCCAATTGTTCACCTCTACAGATAACTAGGGCTTCAGTTAAATATCTGATTCAAAATATGGCACCCATAAAAAATTATCATCCATTGGTAGGGCTTAGACATGTCAATCCAGAATGGAGTTTGCACCAGTGATCTTCAGAGATAAGTGGTGTACTAACTTCTAACTCTGAGTCAAAAGATCTTCTGCACATGGTCTGTTAACTGATTATAGATGGTGCCCCAGATGGAAGTAGGTGCAGAGGGGCAGTTATACTTATCTCTTGCATTATTTTGTGGTATATTGTGAGAATCTGGAATTGGAAAGAGAAACGCCTTATTATTCAATACATAAAATGATGGAAAAAAAAGGACAGCATGGTTAGTGTACCGTTTCGTGCAACACTCATATAGCACCAGCAACCCAGGATTGAATGTGGTATTATTTGTAAGATGTTTGTATGTTCTCGCCATGACTGCTTGGATTTCCCCTGCTTGGATTTCTCACACTTTGCAAAGACATGTGGGATTAATGGGTCACTTGGTCACATGGGTGTATTTGGGTAGTATGGGCTTATGAGCCGGAAGGGGCTTTTACTGTGAATTTATTTAAATTTTAAAAAATGATTAAAAATGCACAGCAGGGTAGGCAGTGGAGAGAGTAGAGAGTATCAAATTCCTTAGAGTCGGCTTAAGTAGTGACCTATCCTGGACTCACATGTCTTCATTTGTCAGGACGACGCAATACTGTCTTCATTTCCTGGAGAAGAATGAGGCAAGAAAGGTTACTGGCCACCGTCCTGTCAACTTTCCGCATGAGCTCTCTTGAGAGCATCCTGGCTGGCTGCAACATATATCACACGATGTCGAACAGCGATTTTTTTTTCCCTTCATGATTAAATACTCCTGTTCTCATGTATTATTTACTTATAATTAATAAAATGATTGAAAAAGAAAAGAATCCTGATCTTGGTACTGCCTGCATACAAGTTCACATTCTTCCCGTCATTGCCTGGGTTTTCTTCGAGTGGCCTGGTTTCCTACTATGTCGCAGAGAAGTGCAGGTTAATAAATTAATTGGCCCCTGTAAATTGCTCCTAATGTATTAGTAATATCTGGAGGGAGTTAATGAGAATGTGGAGAGGATTAAACAAATGGGATTATTGTAGAATTAGTGAAAAATTGGTGGTTGATGGTCAGTACAGATTTGATGGGCTGAAGAGTGCATTTCCTTGCAGTGTCTTTCAATGATGCATCAAGGCATGGAATATTATGGATCACGTATCGGTAAATTGTGATGCCCTCCAGATTCCACTATCTGCAGTTTCTCACATTTCTTTAGTATAGTGGGACATTGATGGTCAGTATCACTTGGATGGGTTGATTGACCAGTGCCTGCACTGCATATCTCAATAGCTCAATCCTTGATATATGCATCTCTCCATCCTAACTCCACTCTGCTTTCAAGTTACTAGCAGCACCTCTGAAGAAATCAATGTGGTTGTGAATTTGGTCAGTAGGCAACTGTGTGCAAGAGCCTTTAAGCTGTTTCAGGAGTACATTCGACCAGTATGTGTATTTATTATCAGAACTTCTGAAGGCAGCTAAAATTTTAAGATGTCACTTAACACTCCTACCACCATCACTCCTAAGGTGCTGTCTTTGCTGAGTTATTCAGCACTCCTGCTGATTGTTAGAATGAAAAGGTAGGGGTAACGGGCCAGTTTTGAGCCTGGCATGAAATATTGAAGCACCCAGCTTTTCCTTGACAATGAAATTCCATTAGCTGAAAAAAATTGGAGGAAGAGGTTCTGCCTGACAGACTGACAAGCCATTTAAATAGATTCTCAAAATCAGCTCACACATTCACACTAGTCAAGCATATCCGTTGTCAGCACCTTGAGTGCTGACCCAATCGATTACCTTCAAAAGAAAATATTTGTGTCTAATTTAAAAGGTGAGGTTGAATTTTTTTCTACTTCGAGAGAAGCCCAATATTCCCGAGGTAAAATGTTTATGGTGCTCTCTCAACAGTAACAACATAATTTTTCAATTTTTGGAATGGGACATTTGAAATGCCCATGAAGAAGGGACACAACACAAGACTAATTAAAGAAAAGAACTGTGGTGAAATACTCCAGTCAATAGAATGATAAATAGAGTGAATTTGGTGAATTAAACACACTTGAGTCTCTCAGAAAATATGCAACAATTATGCAGTCAATGCATTCAAAGGAATGTTACACAACAGATTGGACGCAGGATATTTTTGAAGGGTGGACTGCAGCAACAGTTGAGTTATAATTGATCTCATAGTCTCCCCTGAATGACCTCTGATGAGAAAAAGATGATTGGTTAATCAGATCGTATTAGGCTACTCCCAACATTAAAAGTCTCTTCAGCCCTGGACAAATGGATAATGCTCAAGGATAATTCAAGTTCAATAGATAGGCAGATATAACAGGCCACCTCATCCACAAGGCCAGCTGTTTGCAGACAGATTCAGCTCCATATTCAACAATATACTGAGAAGTTCATCCTTGGGTAATAGTGCAGGAGTTTATATTTAAAGGCAGCAGTGTGTTACCAAAGGTCACAGGCACTAATCTGGAATAAATAAGACGGTACATTGTCAGTACTGGTTGACGCAACAGTTAGTTCAATGCTATTATGGCACCAGTGACTCGGGTTCGAAGCCGCCACTATCTGTCTGTAAGAACTTTGAATGTTCTCCACGTGACTTGTGTGGATTTTTCCCAGTGCTCCAGTTACTTCCCATCCTCCAAAACATATGAGGACGGTAGGTTAATTGGGCATAATTGGGTGGCGAAGGGTTTCAATTGCTGGAATTGGCTTCTGTCGTGTTGTAAAAAGATTTTTTTTAAAACATTTATATTTAAAATAGTGCAGGGAAACTGAGTAGGCTTTTATGATATGTCGAGGACAATGGAATATGTGTCATTTCAGCCTTCTTCTCTGATGCACTGTGAAACACATCATTGTCAAAAGAACAAAGGCATAGTTCATTTTCCAACCTGCACCTAATGCCAGTGTAGCAACTTGGATGCAATAAATAGACACTTGACGGCTAAGTGAGACACTTATTAGTGACACATTTTCAATTAGTTTCAAATACAAGTCCAAATGTATTTAAATATTTTATTTCAACACATAAACTTGAAATTGTCTTCTTTAACGCTGACATGAAATATTCATAAATAATATCTGCACTGATGCTTCGTGAATACAGTAACATTAATGCTAATGGTCGGTTAAAGTAATGGCAATCTCACTCACCCTTTTCATATGCCGCTGCCATGTTTATTAATATTCTAACTCCCAGTTTGCGCTCTGCCCCACTGAGCAAACTCCTACCAGCTCTACAACATCCAAATGCACTGTGCATGCTTCTGAAACTGAGCACGTGCATAACAACAATCATCCAAGATAATTCACGTATTACCAGGCACTTCAAGATCATGAATATTGTCGATATCTTCCACGGCTTACAACATCTCTTAAAGCCTTTGCATCATTCGGTTTTATTGATGACTATTTAAGAGCCTTAAGCAATTTGATGTTTGCTACCAAAATTCTTCTCTTGTAAATACTTAGCTCTTTTGAATCCTCTATCCAAACACATATGTTGACAACTCTTTACAAGTTCCTTTGGCCGTACTTCTGTTTACGTTTCCAAATAATAAAGACAAACTTAATTGTCTAGACACTTATTTTCAATAATGCGTCTAAAAGATTTCATGAACATTTGGTATTGAAGTAAGTCTCCGTTGAAAGTTTGAATCTCCTTCTTGGGCAAAGAAGATAGAGATTGTAGCTGGATCAATGATGCAGCTATTTCATTGTTTCTTCTCATGGATGATAGTTCGTTGCCCTGTTCACTGCCTCTTACAGAAGGTAACATATCTGGAAACCTCACTGAAGTAGGTCCACCCATATTTCTGATGCTTGCCTCGAATACTAAAAAGATGCAGCATTTGACTGAACCCAAGCCACAGCTCTGTTGATGCATGTTACCACTGATACATGTGGCTTAATAACATCACGCTCGGGAAAGATTTGTTCTTGTATATGTATGTTGGACCCTTGGTATTAAGATATTTGTCTTAATAATTGGTTTTGTTTCCTGTGACTCTTTCTTAAAATATGATTCTATAGCATCATACACTTTAGATCATTTACTTTGACCACTAGATATCATTGCACCTTCTAATACTTCCATTCTAGCCCTAGTAATAGCCCTAGTTTGCCTCCAGCTCATTCTGCTCCTTTCTCTTCCTTAGCTGCTCCTCCTGTTCTTATAAGCAATTTTTGATATGCAAGAAGAGCTGCTATTTCAGTTTTAATCTTTGTGCATGGAAACTCTGGAGTTCGCTCTAGAATAACATTTCAACATTTGCTGCACTCTCACCTGCTTGTATTTCTTCCTGCAGGTCATCTGTTGTCTTCATACTTACCTCTTTATCTAATTTGAATAGTACATCTGTTGCGTCTTCAGCCTTTTCTTCATCATCTTTTGGTGACATATATCCAGCTATTTCCACATTGCTGTCTTATATTGAGCCATTGTCTTCTGCAATGATTTTGTAATGTCTTCATTCCCATCAACCAAAAGCTTGGCTTTTTCTATTGCCAGCTTCAATCTTTCAATGAGAACATTTTTATTTCCACTTGTATCTAGATTCTGTTACTCATTTCTTCTCTAAGATCAACAACCTTCATGTCTTTAATACGTTTGCTCCTTAATAGCAAAGTCAACAGCTACTTATCTTGTTCCACTGCCCTTCGAGCACACACGACACAAGCCAATTCAACAGTCCCCAGTGGACTAGCACCAGCAAGATCTAAACTGTTCAAACTTTCCATTAATACACAGGAGTCCACAGATTTAAGCCTACCACTACCAAAAGCTGTAATGTACTGATATTAACAAATGAGTTTCCATAGCAGCATCTGTCAATAATATTGCTGATTTTCAAGAAATCTCTTCGCCAACTTGATTATACGACACTTAGCTATTAGATTAGAGACTTTAAGACACTCTCTGGCTGATACTCATAGAAGATGGATGTGGATTACAAACTGCCCCCAACTCGAGGCATTTCCAAGATGGCCATTGTAAAACTTTCAATATCAAACCAAAGCGCAGAGAGTTTCTTCTATTTCCTAACCTTCAATATTCTGTCCCAAACAGTACCTTTTGTTGACTAAATGCAGCAACTTCGATCAAATAAATAGTCAATTGAAGACTAAGTGAGATACTTGTTAGTGAAATGTTTAAATTAGTTTCAATACAAGTCCAGATGTATTAAATTCTTTATTTCAACCATAAACTTGAAATTATCTTCTTTAACATTGACATGAAATATTCATAAATAACATCTGCACTTATGCTCCATGAACACAGAGAAACATTAGTGCTAACAGTCAACTAAAGTTATGGGAATCTCACTCACCATTTTCCTATGTTGCCACCATGTTTAATAATATTCTAACTAACTCCCGATTCGTGCTCTGCCCCACTGCGCAAGCTCCTACTGGCACTACAACATCCAAATGCACAGCACATGCACCTGCAACCACGCATGTGCATAACAACAAAGATGGTCATGGAATGTAAAACTTACCCGAGTCGCCTCCGATGACCATGCAAGGACCAATGGGATGCCGACCTAACAAGGTAAGTAAATTCTTTACACATTCTTTGCTATTTTGGCCCCTACAGCCAGTGTGATTCCCAACCACAAGAGTCTCAAATAGTGAGCATTCTTAAACATCCCTATCTTTTTCTCCTCCTTCGTGATGCTCCGGGAATCATATACTCTAACCGATACTTTGGATAGCCCTACATTTTGTTCAGCAATCCTTCTGCAAAGGACCTTGAGCTGACTTGCTATGTTGAAAGTGTTACATATAAAATTTCAAAGTACAAAACTTAAATTTATTGTCAGAGTGCTTAGTATAATGGAATAAGATAATGAAATATATGTTTAAAAGGGGAATAAGATCCGTTAGTTTAGGTCACTTTTCATAACCAAACATCACATTTCAAAAATAGAAACCGAGACAGAAGCAGAAACAGAAATAAAAACAGAGACATGAACAGAAACTGAAAGAAAGGGAAGGAGAAAGAGGAAGGTAAAAGCTCCACCAGTCAGTGCAAGGCTGGCAGAGTGAAAAGCCTGCTAAAGACCCATATCAAGACAGGTTTTGAGTTCCGAGTTCAGCCTATTCAAAATCTCTGAAGTGGCTGGTTGTTGTGTTTCTCTTGAAATGGGGGAAAAAGAGAACTTTTTGTGGCAACCTGGAAGAAGTCACGTTTCTTTGGAAAGACATTTTGGTTGCTGATAGAAGGAAATCAATTTGTGTATCCAACAAACAACAAACCTCTCTGTGCACCCACCAAATTCCTTCCTGTCTTGTAACAACTTAATTTGAGGCACCAGAGCCTATTAAATTTAGTTTGATTCTGTGCACAGTACTGAAAACTGCCTGATACCTGAGAACTTAGTGAACAGTAAACGACTGGACAGTGAAAAAGAACCATCTTGACACACACATGTGTACACATACACACATTCTCTCTCTCTCTCTCACACACACACATACACATACACTTAGAATTAGGAGAGGGTTAAGTAAAGTAATTTTTTAAAATATTTTATTAATTTTAAACCACAATATGAATTATATTACATAAAGGTCAAATATTGTGTATAAAAAAGTTACATATATATAAAGAGAAAACCTCCTCTACCCAACCCCTCGCACCTATCTCCCACCCCCACCACCCCACCAAAACCCTTGTAAAAATAAATAAATAAAGAGAGAAAATAAAGAAAGATAATACCAAGAGGATAAACCTCTCCAGCTCTGATCTCCCATTTATCACTGGATTGTACCACTGGTTTTCCCCTCCTAAAGCTTACAGTCAGCTCCTTGGTTTTGGTGACATTGGGGGAGAGGTTATTGTTTGTGCACCATTCAACCAAGTATGCTAAGTCATTGCCACTTTTTAATCAGAATCTGTTTTTTTAATTCTCATGAACATGTCACAGAATTTGTCGTTTACAGCACCAACACAGTGCAAATATTGCTCTAAAATCTACATTTAAAAATAAATAATTTCGTGCAAAAATAAGAGAAAGTGAGGTATTGCCTGGGAGTTCACTGTCCATTCAGAAATCTGATGACAGAGGGGAAGAAGCAGTCCTTGTGCCTCTGGGTGTTCAAGCTCCTGTACCTCCTTCCTGATGGTAGCAGTGTGAAGAGGGCATGGCTTGGGTAGTGAGGATCCTTGAGGATAGATGATGCTTTCTTTTGACACCACCTCTTGTAGATGTCCTCGATAGAGTGGAGACTGATGCTTATTATAGCGATGGCCGAGTTCACAACTCCCTGTATTTATTACTCATCCTGGGCATTGGCACCGCCATACTAGACAGTGATGCAACCAGTCAAAATGCTTTCCATAGTACACCTGCAGAAATTACATGTCTTTGGTGACATAGCAAATCTCCTTAAATCACTCATGAAGTATAGCTGCAGGTGAACCTTCTTTGAAATTGGATTGACCTGGAGACCCAGGACAGATCCTCAGAGATGTTGCTAGACAGGAACCTGAAGTCCTTAACCATTTCTACTGCTGACACCTCGAAGAAGACTCATTCGTGTTCTCCTGATATCCCCTTCCTGAAGTCCAAGCTCCTTGTTTTTCTAACGTCGAGTACAATTTTGCTGTGGTGGCACCACTTGACAAACTGAATTATCTCATTCCTGTACACTTCTTCACTGCCATCAGTCATTCTGCTGTTGACCTTGGTGTCATTGGCAAATTTGTAGATGACATTTGAATTGTGCCTAGCTGCACAATCATGGGTGTAGAGAGAGTAGAGCAGTGGGCTAAGCCCACATCCTTGACGTGCCCCTGTGTTTAAAGTCAGTGAGGAGATGTTATTACCAATCCACACTGACTGTGGTCTTCTGATGAGGAAATCAAGGATCCAGTTTCTGTGGGAGGTGCAGAGGCCCAAGTTTTGAAGCTTGCTCTCCAGCACTGAGAGATGACGATGTTGAAAGCTGAGCTGTAGTCGATGAAGAATAGATTGATGTACATGTTGCTAGGTGATACAGAGCAGAGTCAAGAACCAGCTATATTGCACTGGCTGTGGAGCAATTGTGATGGTAGACAAATTGCAGTGGGTCCAGATCATTACTTAGGTGTGAATTAATTCTGACCATAACCAACCTCTGAAAGCATTTCATCACAGTGGATCTGAGTGCTACTGGGCTATAGTCATTGAGGCAGCTCACCCTACTCTTCTTGGGCTCCAGAATGATTGATGCCCTTTTGAATTAGGTGGCAACCTATGATACCGTTTATACCTGTGGTATCATCGGCAAATATGTAAATAGTGTTGTTGTTGTACCAATTCACACAGTCATAGGTGTGAAGCAAGCTGAGCAGGAGGCTAAGTATGCAGTCCATGTTGTGCTCAGATGCTGATGGAGATTGTGGAGGATGTGTTCTTGCCAATCTACATGGAGTGGTCTAGAGGTGAGGAAAGCCAGGATACGATTACACAATGGTGTATTGAAGCCTAGGTGAGTTTGCTGATTAGTTCTGAGGGAATGATGGAATTCAATGCTGAACTGTAATAAAAAAACAGCATCCTATAATATGCATCTTTGCTGTCCAGGTCTTCCCGGGTTTTGTGAAGAGCCTGTTAGATGGCATCTGCCGTAGACGTGTTACTGCGGTAGGTAGATTGTAACGGATCCACACCACCGCTCAATCTGAAGCTGGTATGTTTCAATAGCAGCCTCTTAAAAACACTTCATTCTGAATGAGAGTTGGTCATCATTTAGACAGGTTACCACACTTTCTTGGGCACAGGTATGATTGAGGCCTGTTTGAACAGGTGGGTACCACACTGTTGAAGTGAGATAGTGAAGATAATCTGTGGATTCATTGGCCAATTGGTTAGCATAGTTTTTCAGTACTCAGCCAATAATTTTTTTTTTAAATTTAGACCTACCACACAGTAATAGGCCATTTCAGCCCACAAGCCCATGCTGCCCAATTACACCCAATTAACCTATATCCCGGTACATTTTAAATGGTGGGAGGAAATCAGAGTCCCCATGGGAAATCCACACAGACATGGGGAGAATGTACTGTGACAGAGTATACAGAGGTGTTTGCGAGATAAATTGGGAAAGGTTTGTTAGAGCAGGTCACACACAAACACTTTAAAGCACAGAATTTTTGCAGGAGCTTTTGCAAGAGACTGATGATGGACTGTTTGAAAAGGCAACAAACGTAACAGCAGGTAGTAGCAGCTTTGTCTGGAAAACAGAACTTACTGTCTGGAAGGTCATGTGACCTTTGGAGGTAGACAGCAGAAAAAAAGAGGCTTTGCTCTCAAAGAGGAGGGAGCGAGAGAGAGAGAAAGACACACACACATCAGTTCCAGAGGAACAAGCTGGCAAGCTTTGGGAGATGGCCTAGTCAAAAGAGAGGACTGGTTGTCTGGCGTTTCCATTGGAATAGGAGAAACAGAAAAGAACTCTGTGGTGACTTGAAACAAGAAAAACTCTCTCATTGAAAACCATCAACAAGAACCTTTCTGAGTGGTAACCATTTACCTGTTAAGCACCAATGCCTGGTAAATTTTATTAATGTTAACTTCTGTGCACAGTACAAGAACTGTTTGCAACCAGTGAGATCCTTCTTCCAAAGTGAACCAAAGAACTTTGCTGAACTTACATACACATTACACACACAAGTGCTTAGAATTAGAAGGGGGTTAAGTAGATTAAGTAAGTCAATAGTGATAAGTTAAAGTTTGATTCTATTTTCATGTTCAAAGATAATTAAAAGCAAATTTTGTTTAAGTAACCCTTTGTCATGGTGCATATCTATTGCTATTGGGTTTTGGAGTCCTCTAGACAAACTCCTTACAGATCACAGGGGATTCGAATCCCGGTCCTGATCACAGGCACTGTAAATTCTTTGTGCTAACTGCTATGCCAACCGTGCTGCTCCTACTCTGGTTGGACCAGATTCTTTCTTTGGATTCATTATCCTGAAGGCAGCCTGCACATCATGTTTGTATACTGATAGCAGAGGGTCATCAGGGAATGTAGGGATGTGGTTCTTCCTTGTTCTGAAGGTCAAACTAGGCATAGAAAGCATTGAGCTTATCTGGGAGTGAAAATTTGCTCTCTCCTATTGCACCATATTTGATTTTGTAGCTGTTATATCATTTAGGCCCTGCATTATTTCCATTCTCATCTAGAATCTCCACTTTCCTTGGGAGATGGTTTTCTGTAGATTGTACCTACTCTTTGAGCAGTATTCTGGATCTTCATATTTAAATGCCTGTGATCTGGCTCTCAGCAGGTTCTGGATTCAATTGTTGATCCAGGGCTTCTGGTCATGGAAAATTCTGAATTATTTCATTGAGACTCACTTGACAACAGCTGTTTTGATAAAGTCTTCAATGACCCTGGTGGAATCATTCAGATCCTCAGCTGAGTTCTTGAACACCACCCAATCAACTGACTCTAGGATCCTCTTTTTTTTGGCTCTGTCTGTACGCAGGCAGAAGGAACACCGGCAGATGATTCAACTTGCCACAATGCCGACTCAGGAAAGAAAAATCAGCCTTCATTATCTTGGTGTGCTGGGACCTCCGCTACAGCAGGTTATGTGCTAGTGATAATTAGGCATTTATGCTATTTCATACGTGTCAAGAAGTTGTTCGATGAAAGATTTCTGGCATGAAATATCAACCATTCTTTTTCTCCCTCTGATGAACTCTTCTTCCAGTAGTTTCTTCTTTTTGCTCCATTTTCTAGTGTCTGCAGTCTCCTGTGTGTTCCCAATATTTCATTTAAGTTAGACTGAACACTTATGTTTAATGGTCCTGAAATACCTCATCAATTATTTGTCAAATGGAACTCACTCCCCAATAATTATTTTAAATGGTGCAGCACTCCATTACAACTGTGTTTAATCCTTAGTGGAATAAGTTGCCTGACAATAATTGCATTAAAAAGACCAGTGCCATGAGACAGCAGAACTGTCAGAAGCAAAGAGACATGAACAAGAAACACAAACAGTCCCTTCAGTCATTTATTAATAATGAACAATTGACTCCCTCTTCAACTCATCCACTCAGTTAGTTGTCCCCATATATCACAGTAACTCCATCTGGTCAACCAGCTGACAGTGGACGGCTATTATTAGGGTGCACTTGAACATGGATTATTAGTTCTGATTTTATCCTGGCAGAGATCGTAGCATTCAATTATATTTAGCCCAAAGCAAGTATTTATCTGAACAACTTGAGCTGTTAGCATTTTAGCCCTTGGACATGCAACTCAGCATAACCCAGACAGATTAGGGAAGTCATTAGGTACAGCTTTGTGCATTATTTCTTGCACCGTATTCTATCTCCAAGCTCTACATTTGCGATGAACGTTGTGGTGAAACCACTACTGTACATATTTTCCATATGTAAAAACATGCCCTTTCCAGGTTGACTCTGCTCTCTCTGGCCGGCTCATGACTCCTCCTCTTTCTTCCCCATTAAAGGCTGTCATGCCACAAGCCTGCCCCCAGTTTGAGTCCAGGTCAGTGTGAATGACCAACACAGGGATGCTGTCCATCTCTTGCAAATAAAAGCATTCAGTTTTGGCAACTTTCAATCTTTGTCTAATTGATTGTGCATCAAAAGTATTTTCAATAAAGTTGAGTAGTACATTCATAATTAATCCAATGTTTGTGCTGGTTTGCCAGTACAGAACAACTTTCAGAAAATTATAGTTGGAAATTGCTTGAAACCGATGAATAAAATTACAAATGTAACTCTATATATGAACTGAAACTGTGTTGAAACGGTGCAAATGTTTATCAAGATCTGCCATGATGGTAGTGAGAAAATATTGTGCCATGTCTTGTTCAAGTCACTTACTTGATGATTTGTGACACGAAGAAACATAAGAACATAAGAAGTAGGAGTAGGAATCGGCCATCGAGCCTGTTCCACCATTCAATATGATCATGGCTGATCTGATGATATGCTCATCTCCACTTATCTGCTTTTCCCCCACATTCCCTTGCTATATAGAAATCGTTCCAACCTTGTCTTAAAAATACATTTACTGAGGTAGCCTCCATTGGTTCAATGGGCAGTGAATTCCACAGATTCACCACCCTCTGGGAAAACCAGTTCCTTCTCATTTTTGTCTAAATTTACTTCCCTGAATCTTTAGGCTATGTCCCGTAGTTCTGGTCTCTGCTACTAATGGAAACAACTTACCTACCTCAATCTTATCTATATCTTTGATAATTTTATATGCTTCCATAAGATCCCTTCTCATTCTTTTAAATTGCAGCGAGTACAATCCGAGATGACTCAATCTCTCCTCATAGGCCAACCCCTTCATCTCTGGAATCAACCTACTGTAACTCCTCTGCGTCGCGACCAAAAGCAGTGCATCCTTCATCAAGGAGACTGGAACTGGACACAGTACGCCTGATATGGTCTCAGCAGTACTTTGTACAATTGCAACATAACCTCTCTGCTCGTTAAGTTCAATCACTCTAGCAGTGAAGGCCAACATTCCATTTGCCCTTTGATAGCTTGCTGTACCTGCAAACCAACCTTCTGTGATTCATGCACAAGCACACCCAAGTCCTTCTGCATGTAAGCATGCTGCAATCACTTGCCATTTAAATGATATTCTGATCTTCCATTCTTCTTCCAAAGTAGATACCCTCACATTTGTCAACATTGTACTCCATGAGTCCACTCACTTAACCTATCTATATCTCTCTGCAGACTCTCCATATCATCTCCACAATTTGCTTTTCCACTCAATTTAGTGTCATCTGAAAACTTAGATACAATACACTCTGTCCCCTCTTTCAGAACATTTATATAAAATTGGAACAATTGTGTGGCCTGCCCTGACCCCTATAGCACACCGCTTAATACCGAATACAAATCAGAAAAAAACCACCCGTACACTCCAACTCTTCGCTTTCTTTTGGTTAACCAATCCTTTCTCCATGCATCCTTATATTCTGTATAACTCTTTTATGTGGCATCCTTTTGAATAAAGGTGAAAATCCAGGTAAACAATGTCCACCTGCTCCCCTCCATAACTCCAGTAGATTTGTCAAACAGGACCTACCTTTGCTGAATCTATGCTGTGTTTGCCTGATGGATCCATTGCACTCCAGATGCCTTTAATCTTCTTTAATGGTAGCTTAAAGCATTTTACCAACTACATATTTTGAACTAACTGGCCTATAATTCCATGTCTTTTGCCTACATCCTTTTTTGAACAGTGGCATGAGATTCACCATCTTCTAATCCACTGGGACAAGCCAGAGAAGTTTGGTGAATTATCACCAAAGCCTCAACTAAAACATGCCACTTCTTTCATTACCCTGGCATACATTCCATCAGGACAAGGGGATTTATCCATCTTTAGATCCTCAAATTATCTGAGTGTGACCTCTTTAGTGATAACTATTACATTCAGGTCCTCACCTCCCAAAATGTCCATAACATCTGTCTTTGATGTGTTTTCCACCATGAATACTGACACAAGATAGTCATGCAAAGCCTCATTCATTTCCTCATTACCCAATATCAATTCTCCTTTCTCATCTTCCAAAGTTCCAACCTTCACTTTAGCCACACAATTGCACTTTATATAATTATTTTTTAAATACTGTCCATTTTGATAATGTCTGCTAATCTTTTCCTACCTTTGCTCACTTTATGGTTATTTGTTACTTCTTAAAGATTTCTCATTCTTCTGCTTTCCAATTGTTCTTGGTGTCTTAATTTGATGCCTTCCTTATCACCCTTACTGTCTTTGCTTTTAACTGTAATATATTTTGGTTGAGCACCATATAAAATCCCTTTGAAAGTCTTCCACTGTTCCTCAAACATCCCTCCATATAGGCTAAATTGCCAGACTACCCTGGCCAAATCCTCCCTCATCCCCTTGTAGTTTCCCTTGTTTAGGTAAAACACACTTGTTTTAGACCAAACTATTGAACCCTCCATTTGTATGATAAACTCAATCATAATGTAATTTCTCTTTCCAAGAGGATCCCTCACTATAAGATCACTAATTTTACTTTTCTCATTACATAGTACCACATCCAAGGTGGCATGTTGCCTTGTAGGTTCAGTAACATGTTATTTGAGTAAACCATCACACATGCATTCTATGAAACCCTTTAGGTTGCCTCAATCCACAACAACTGCTGTTCCATCCTGACATGGCTCTGATATTTCTTGGTTTATTGCTTGTGCCACTGTCATGTTATTATTGGGTTGCCTATAGACAACTCCCTCTACTAGTAAATTTTTTCCCCTTTACTATTCTTAATCTCTTCCTGAATGAACTCAACATTTTGCTTCTCAGATCTTACATTATCTCCCACTATTGTTCTGATCTCATCCTTAACTAAAAATCCTATCTCACTTCGCTAACTTCTTGCCTGTCTTTCCCCATTACCTGATATCATTGAATATTTAATTCCAAATCCTCTCAGCCTTGCAATCACATTTCTGAAATGACTATTGTGATAGATTATATCATATTTTATATTGTATATAGATATGCTTTGGAGGAGATAGATTCTGGGGGTAGTGTCGATAACAAAGAATTTACAAAACAGATATCATTTAAAATGAACTTTGTTCAAACCAGACACTCCAGGCCCAGTGACTTTGTAAAAACAATAAAATCTGCTTTGCTAGAGGAGGTACAAATAGAAGAAGCTGAGCTCAGGAGAGTTCACAAGTAGGTGTTAATTGGACAGATGATGTGGAGTAATGGATTATTGCTTTGAAAGCAACAGATGAACAGGCTCAGAAGTTTGGGTCCGGTGCCACAATTTGTCTGGTTGAAGTTTGCATGTCATGTTGTTTTGCAAGCAGAGAGAGAGAGAGAGAGAGAGAGAGAGAGAGAGAGAGAGAGAGAGAGAGAGAGAACTGGTTTTTGTAGTCATGGCAAGCTGGCTGCATGTTGAAACCCCATTTTGAAGATGGGTTCTGAGTTCAGCCTATTGAAAACCATTGTAGTCCATACAAGAGGAAATGGCTGGCCAGAGAGTTTCACCTGAAATAAGGGAGACAAAAGGAACTCTGTGATGATCTGCAGAAGAAGAGGTTATCATTTTGAAAACCCCGATGGGGCAAGTTTCTTCAGCAAGACACTGATGTGGCTGATCAGAGGGAATCAGTTCATGTATGTCCAATGAGCAACAGATCACTCTCTCCAACCAGCAAGAACCTTCCTGAGTGGTAACCAATTACCTTTAAGCACCAGAGCTTGGTGAAGATTCATAAATGTTAAATTTTGTGCACAGTATAAGAATTGCCTGATACCGGTGAACTTGGAGAAGTGAGAAGTGAGATTGGACTGTGAATCAAATAACTTTTCTGAGCATTACATACACATGTGCTTAGAATTAGAAGAGGGTTGTTAATTGTAATAAGTTAAAGTTTGATCCTGATCTTATGTTTAAAGAAAATTAAAAATTATTTTTGTTTAAATAACCATTTATCTTGGTGAATTTCTATTGCTGCTGGGTTTGGGGGTCCTCTGGGCCCATGATACTATTAAATCATACCCCCTTGTACTGATATGTGCCAGAAGTTCACTGGCCTTGTTTTGAATACTACAGGCCAATAAAATGACTTTATACCCATTGTACTTTTAAAATCTGGTAATTTCTGCCTCTTTTGCACTTGACTTTTCTCCCATCTACTCTTATTTTTCTCTTTTCTAACTTCTGCTTTTACTTTTTCTGCACTGTTCTCTTTTACTTCATTGATCCCTTTCTAATCTGTTGAACCCATCCCCTGATTAATTAGGCGGAATTTTTCACCCCCTTTCACAGGTCGTCCCTTGGTTTTAATTACACTTTTGCCTTGCTTTACGACCCAAATCACTCAGCTATGAATGTCTGAAATATGTTCCTTAAACTCGTATATCGAATTTCACAATTGGACCAGCTTGCACCAATATTTTAACATGCAAGAAGTTTATAATGTCTGTTTTGAAGTGACCCATTTCCTGTTAAAATTGGACCAGACACTTTTTGTTGTGATCCACCTTTATACTCACCATAATGATGGAAATAATGTGCACGGTTTCCTTGAATTTTCTAGGAAGAGAAAGCTTCCTGACCATCATTAAGCAAACTGTTATACAACAAAGTGTGACAGACTGAAATGGATGAAGTTAAGTGACCTTCCCCCTGCACCATATTTCACCATGGGACAAAGCATCACATAATTTTTGGTAGACACCTGTAAACTCTTAAGGGACCTATGACCTGGTGAGGGTGGTTCACATACATTGCAATTGTGAGCCCACTGATTGTAGTGGCTTGGCCACAGAATACTATCAAGAGCTCTACATGGTTAGAAAGATCTCTGGGGGATCCATGATCAAAAGGCATAGAGACAAGTACTGTACATGAGAGGAAATGTTTAGAATGTTATGGTAAACAATACTGATGATCAACATGGACAGGTTCAGCCCAAGAACCTTTTTCTGTGTCAGAATTCATGATTTTGCGTCTTGATGTGCCATGATCCCACACCCATTCTCTTTTCCCCTCAACTATGACCATTCTATTAGGTTCAACTTGCTAAGCCAGCAACATAAAGCAGAGCAAAACAGGATTATGATTTCTTAAAGCAAAAACACTGATTCCAGTTCTTCTTTACGACTGCAGATTCATGTGCCGAAAGCACTTTGTGTCTAATTTTTCAAATGATCAGGCATTTCAGAACTTTGCCATGCTCCTGTTTGTTCACTTACTAAATCAGGATGTCTTCTGGAGAGGCTTTTTACACTTTTAATGTCACTTAGCATCTGTGACATTATCACATAATAACATTTTAAAACGGAGTTGATCCCAAGTGGTATTTTGGTGTAAATAAACCTGTCAAAAGCATGATTAAATATGCAGAACTTTAATGAATCTTTATTGGTTTTGCCGCCATCCATCACAATTTGTCACTGACATTTTTTGCAGCAGGCAGGCTAAATATTTTGGCATTCATAAGACTACTACTTCCAGAAATACCAATGAATGATGACCAATATTGGCAGTTATTTTTAAATCGCTGAGAGTCAGGATATAGCCACCATCATATTCATCATAAAAATAAAATCTCCTCCAATCCAATTGCTTTCCCAAAGCATGAACACATTCTTTTATTTGTGTGTGAGTATTCATTTGTTTGTCTATTTGACATATTATCTCAATACTTGTCCATATACAGAACATCCCAAAGATGTCCTGGTACATTAGATAGTTTCATTTTTTGTTATTTACATTTTAATTTAAAGATGCAGCAAGCCCATGCCACCCAAATACACCAATTAACCTGCAAACACCATAAAACAGTTGGCTGCAGTAAATGATCCTTTAGGGAAGGTTAATGGCAAGGAAGTAATGAGCATGTGTGAGAGAGAGAATGAGTTGCACAGATATGGGAAGTAGAGAGGCAATGGAACTAATGAGATTGCTCTCCTGGGAACCAGTAAGGCCTTAACAGGCTGAATGATCTCCTTTTGTGTCATGACATGTAAAAAAAATTGGATGAGAACATTTTAACATGCAGTAAAACTCTGACAAATTAATACATTTGGGACAATGGTGGTGCCAAAGTTGCAGATTTTCCAGACAATTGGATGTCTCTCCAATTCATACACGAACATGGATTCAATTCACTTCACCGTAATATGATAAATTTCAAGATAAGTTAATGAGTTTATTGTTATACACATTGTACAATATGCATACAGTATACACCAAAATTCTTACTTGCTGCAGCTGAACAGTTACTTGTAAGAAAAACTATAAAAGTAAACTTAATTGAAATAAACAAAGATAATAAATAAAAGGTCAAAGGTTCATGCAGTAATACAAAAAAAACTGTAATATACATGATATATATCAACTTTTGCCTGCCGCACATGAAAGCGAAGTGATCATGAGCATTGCCCGGTGCACCCAATAATAAGAGAAGAGAAGCAAAAGGGAGTCCCTTCAGAGGCTCTGACTGTCCATGGATACACCTCCAGTGCTCTTTCAGCCTCACAAACTCCTGGTCAATCCATTTGTAGCCTGAACTCCAGATCCAAACCTCCAAAACAACCAAGAAGCTTGAGGCCCTTTAGGGGCCCTTCTTACATAAAATAGATGGATTTTCCAGATTGAAGGGAGTAGAAAATACATAAGCACTGCAGACCCAGACCACGTTCCTGACCCCTGTATTCTGGTCCCCAACCCCAAACTCATGTCGATAATCCAGTCCCTTGGTCTACCCTCATTCGATGCACTCTTCACTTTTGCTCGGGACCCTGGCTCATATTCCAGACAAAATATCAATGAGCCTCAACAGTTGGATGCTGCATTATGGGAATTGTCTTTTCATCCCAACATATGCTTGTGAAATATTCAGTTCATCAGTGATCTAGTGAGTCCAGTGGTGGGGCGGGGGGGAGAGAGTTCACAGCCCCTAACATTTAACCACTGACTTCTGCGTCAACATGTATAGCAAGTTGTTATAACCAGATGATGGGGTTCCTTTATGAATTGGCTGCCTTCTTGATGCAGTGCCTCACACAGATGTCTTCAATGGATGGAAGGTCGGAGCCTGTGATGGACAGCTATGTTGGATATATTCTGTAGCATTTTGCATTCCAAGGCAGTCAAATCGCCAAACCAGACTGTGATGCATCCAGTCAGTATACTTTTCATGGCAACTGTAGAAGGTTGATTTGATGACATGCCACATCTCAGAGAGTAGAGGCAACGGTGTGCCTTCTTCATAGTTGTCTCAATGTGCTGACTCCGCAGAGAGTTATTCTGATAGATGGACTCCCATAAAATTAAAGAAGACTAAATTCAAGAGAAAACATTCCAATAAATCAGATACACGGAGAGCTGATTCGTACTTAACATATTGTAGAAAGTTGCAATAGATTTCAGTGGGCAAAATGAGAAGAGATGACATCAACTAAGTGGTACAAAGTTGCATGGGGGGGGGCAGGAACAAAGAAACATGAAGATAAATGTGTAAATGCCATGAAAGTGGCAGAATGTCAATGGTCAACAAAAGAGGAAACTTCCCGATTAATAACAGCAGCATTGAGCTCAAAAGCAAAGAATTTTCCTTCCAGATCTTCAGTCAACATTAATTGAACCTCAGCAGAGATCAATTGTAAATGCTAAACTGAGTTAAATTGCGACCATGGAAGTTGGCTAAAGAATCAGAAGTGGCATAGCAAAGCAATATTTTTCATAGCTAAAAGTGAAAACACAATGCTGGAGAAAATCAGCTGGTCAATCATTGTACTTTATTTAGCAAAGATAAAATTACAAAACCTATGTTTCGGGCTTGACCGCTATATCAAGGTACGAGCAAGGTTTAGGCAGGGGGTTGAAAAACAAATTGTGGGAGGAGGGTCACAAGCAGGAAGCAATAGGCTTACAAGAGCGGGAGGGGACACCAGCAAACAAAGGGAGGGGATTGGCTCTGTGAATAGAGATGGAAGGGGGTGGAGAGCTGCAGGAAAGAAGACAGAGTGATGAGCAAGTGAGGGAGAACAGAAACCAGAGAAACTTCCCCATCCCTCTTTCCTCCAGGTTACTTGGTCTTGTGGGTGTATTTGGGTAGCATAGGCTCATAGTCCAGAAGGGCTGTTTACTGTGCCGTGTCTCTTAATTAAAAATTTAAATTAATATCACCTATTGGCCCCTTCTCCCCAAAAACTTGGTGTCCCCGCACCATAATCTTTATATATTTTCTTACTCCCTTTCCCACCTTTGTCTCAGCAGAGGCTCCAGACCCGAATCACTGACCATCCATTTGCCTCCAGGGATGCTGGCTGACCCGTTAAGTCTCTTTAGCTTTTCTTTGTTTGCACACTATTCCGGCATCTGTAGTTCCTGTGCTTCTCAAGAATTTCACTAAATTTGACTCACCATTATAAATGCCACAGTTTATTTGCTGCAATGTAATCTCCCACTCTCATGTTTCTGTGATTCCCATTCGGAGGGTTAACTCATATCAGCTCTCATGACTGCCCTGGATGTAGGCACTGCACACCATTTTTTTTTTCAGAGCTCAGTGCCATTCTTTCATTAAAGAACATTGATCCCTGGCTTGGCTTTGAAAAATAAGGAATCACAACAGCAGGAGAAGATACTAGAGATGTTAGTGAATAGAATATTTCAACTGAAGATGCTCCTTTCTGAACTGTCAAAATAGATTGATCAGTGAGATGAATGGAGTCATATAAACTTGCTGCAAAAACTTCAAATCAATAAGGAAACAAAAGTAATAATTATGGAGGCTTGAAAAATTCATTACACTGTTAATTATTTTCTGTCAAACTACAATAATATTTTTCATATAAAACATACCTCTTTTGAAGACATAATTATGCAGAAGGGCTTATTTATAACTGACCCAACTTCCAAATGACTTGTAACAATAGCTGAAGAGAATTATGCTGGAACAAAATTATATGGTGAGAGTTTCATGCTCTCAAATCCCTGCATGCAGAAATGACTGCAATAAGTTGAATGGCATGGTGTCAGCAGTTACCATAGTTACAATGCAACACTGAGAATGGTTTGAAAAAGAAAGAAAGATGGCAAATGTTTGAACTCTGAATTGAAGAGTGGTTCAGTTGCCACTTGGGAAATGAAGGAACCAGGGTGGTGCGTTGAGTCGGTGAGCTTCAGCAAGATCCCATTCTGCCCCTTTATCAGCATCAAGATCACAAGGACTGACATAGCTGTTCAACCTGTATAACAGCTGAAAGTACATTTATACATGGAATTAAAATGGAGCAGAACGCCAAGTCTGCATTGTACATTTTACAGAAGTGTTGGGGGAAAGAAAGACAAGACCAGTGAAAGTTGCTGGTTCATGGATGACTGCAGGAACAGTTCAGAAGTTGCATTAATTCCTTGGTGTGCACCAATGATGGGTGGATCCATTTTGTTGTCAGGATTAATTTCTCACATTTTTTGGGGATCCAAGTATATTTGTCTCAGGTTTAATACCTGTCAGTAATGATAAACATGCTCTGTGGTAGCATTAATTACAAGCTGTACCCTGGCTCTGCAATTGATTCCACTGAAATCAGTTGTTGTTGACTGCTGTACACTCTTTAATTCATCTCCTCCCCGTCCTGTGGCTAGGCCTGTGGCTCCTCCCTCTTGACCCTGTATAAAGTGTCCAACACCACAATCCCTCCCCAGAAAGCCTGGGTCATAGCACAGAATGACCAAGTGTATTGTAAATAAAAGCCTATACTTCCCTAACTCTAGTCTTTTGAGATATTGATAGCACATCAATTTTATTTACAATAATTGTTTTCCAACGATGGAACCACTCTTGAAGCCTGATTAGCTGGAGATCAACCTACCATCGCCAGAGCCTCAGACGGCTTTGAACTCTGGCTATGCTGCTTTGAGGTCTTCATGGCCACGGAGCAAACAAGCTGCGCCTCCTCTTCTCCCGGGTGGACATCGAGTGTTCCTGATGATCAGAGACACCTCAACATACTCAAGGGCCAGTACAGGGAGAAAGTCAACAAAGTACACGCCAGGCACATGCTGGCTACCCACAAATAGCAACCGGGTGAATCAAGCAACGTTCCCCCAGCCCCTGCATGGACTCGCATGAGTATGCAACTTCCATCAGTGTTGGCTGCCCAAAACACGGAGGACGTGATCCGGGGCACCTACGTTGCAGACATCAGGTCAGACTTACGTGCGCCAGAGGCTACTCAAGCAGAGTAAGTTAGACTTAAGCGGGGAAATTGACCTCATGATATCACTGGAGATCACCCCCATACAAGGAAGCATACTCAATAAATGGTGCAGGGTCCACACAGGGCCACCAACTTGGGACTCGGGTTCACAGGCCAGCAGCCCACTACCATATTCGATGAATTAACTCATCACAGTCTCCCAGGAGCACCCGAAGTGCTACTTTTGCGGTCACCAAAAGCATCCCCGAAAATGCTGCCTGGCGGAAGATGCTATGTACTCGAAGTGCAGAAAGAAGGAGCACTAAACGAAGGTATGTTGATCGCAGCTGCTTTCCAGTTCCAGTGCCAGTGCCACCACGCACGCAGCATAGGAGCTGTCAACTTGGCTGCCATCAGCTTCCAGGGACGATCACGCCACGACACAGGGGCCACCATCTTGGACGCTGCTAACTTCCGGGGATAACTGTGCCACCGCGTTGACGCCACCATTATGCTCCCAGACTACGAGTCAACACAGGCCAAACTATGAAATGAGACTAGCCTCTGTTGTGCTGGATGAAAACAGCCAACATCAACTCTCCTGGTCCAAGATGGACATCTCAATAAATGATCAGATGACAAAATACCTTTTCAATAGCGGGAGTACTGAGAGTTTTATCCACTCTGATAAAGTGCAGAGTTATTCCCTTAAAGCAAAGCCAGCAAGCGATAAAGTCACCCTGGCCTCAAAGTCCCACTCAACCGATAACCGCAGCTACACCACTGTGCTACTGACCTTGCAAGGCATGACTTACAGGAACTTTAAACTCTTTATCATGTCACAACTTCGCGCACCAGTGCTGCTGGGGTTGGACTTTAAGTGCCATCTCAAGAGTGTCATGATCGGCAACCTGGAGTTCGTCAGCACACCTACCCCACATCACTCACCTCCCCCAATGGCCAAACCAGCATGTGGTCTCTCTACTCTCCATATTGATCCACCACCACTGTTTGCGAACCTCACCCCAAATTGTAAGCCAGTCTCAGATGATGTAGGGAAGGGGTCAGGGCATTTATTAAAGTGGAGCTCCAGTGGCTCCTGAATGAGGAGATCATTGATCCCAGACTCAGTCCATCGAGAGCCCAAGTGGTAGTGATCAAGGGTGGTGGTAAAGATAGGATGGTGATTGATTATAGCCAGATCATTAACCACTATGAACATTTGGATACGTACCCCCACTCTCGCATTGCAGACATGGTCAATCAAATTGCCCAATATTGTGTCTTTTCTGTGATTGTCCTGAAACCTACCTACCACCAATGGCCCATTCATCCAGAGGATCGCCAGTATACCACCTTTGAGGCAGATGGCCACCTCTACCATTTCCTCAGGGTCCCCTTTGGTGTTATCAATGGCATCTCTGTTTTCCAGCAGCAGATGGACCAGATGGGGGACCAAAACAACCTCCCCTGCCTGCATAAGGTCACAATCTGCAGCCATGACGAGCAGGATCATGACACCAACCTCTAAAAATTCCTCACAACAGCCAAATGCCTAAACCTCACCTACAACAGGAATAAATGTGTTTTCTGGACTACCTGCCTGGCAATTCTTGGCTGTGTTGTGGAGAATGGAGTTATTGTCCTCAATCCAAACTGCATGCACCCACTGCTAGAGCTCTCCTTTCCCCACAGCCTCAAGGCCCTGAAAAGGTGCCTGGGGTTCTTTTCCTATTACACTCAGTAGGTCCCTAATTATGCAGATAAAGCCCGCTTCCCTTATCGTCCACATCCTTCCCCCTGACAAGAGAGGCCCATGCAGCATTCAGTCAGATAAAAGAGGATATCTCTAAAGCCGCAACATATGCAGTGGATGAATCTGCCATATTTCAGGTTGAGAGTGATGCGTCTGATTTTGCCCTGGCTGCCACCCTGAACCAGGCAGGTCAGCCAGTGGACTTTTTCTCCCGTACCTTCCAGGGCCCTGAAAACTGACACTCCTCCATCGAGAAGAAGGTTCAGGCAATATTTGAGGCGGTGCGGCACTGAAGGCACAACGTGGCCGGCAGACATCTTAATGAATTCATGTTTAACAGCAAACAGCGAGGTAAAGTAAAAAATTATAAAATTTTGAGGTGGAGTATAACTATAACTACGATATTCTGTATCAGCCAGGGAAGCTCAATGAGTCCCCAGACACCGTATCTCGGGCGCAGATAGACCGCCTCAAGACCCTCCACAATGACTTCTGCCACCCCTGCGTCATGAGAGTTTTCCACTTCATCAAGTCTCGTAACCTACCGTACTCCATTGGGGATATCAGAGACATGACCAGTGACTGCCGTGTCTGCACAGAGTGCAAACCACACTTCTACCAACCAGATTGGGTGCACCTGGTGAATGCCACATGGTCGTTTGAATGCCTGAGAATGGATTTCAAGAGCCCCCTACTCTCCACCAATGAGTATTCATGTTTCCCCTTTGCCATTCCTTCCCCAGACATACCACCACCACAGTCATGAGGCCGTACTTCATTGGGGATATCAGAGACATGACCAGTGACTGCCGTGTCTGCACAGAGTGAAAACCACACTTCTACCAGCCAGATTGGGTGCACCTGGTGAATGCCACATGGTCATTTGAATGCCTGAGTATGGATTTCAAGAGCCCCCTACTCTCCACCAATGAGTATTCATGTTTCCACTTTGCCACTCCTTCCCCAGACATATCACCACCACAGTCATGAGGCCGTACTCCATTGGGGATATCAGAGACATGACCAGTGACTGCCGTGTCTGCACAGAGTGCAAACCACACTTCTACCAGCCAGATTAGGTGCACCTGGTGAATGCCACATGGTCGTTTGAATGCCTGAGTATGGATTTCAAGAGCCCCCCTACCTTCCACCAATGAGTATTCATGAGGCCACTGCGGAATTTGTTCACTCTACTCAGGTACCTGTCATACATCCACAGCGACCGGGAATCCTCATTCATGAGCAATGAGCTGCACCAATACCTGCTGGCCAGAGGTATTGCCACCCGCAGGACCACTCATTATAACCCTCCGAGAGAATGGCCAGGCGGAGACAGAGAACACCACTGTGTGGAAGGCCATCCTCTTTGGCCTTAAGTCCAGAGGGCTGCTGGTATCTCATGAGCAGAAGGTTATGTACGGCCGCCAATGCAACCCACCATGAAAAATTTTTCTCCTTCCCCAAGAAGTCCACGTCAGGGACTACCGTTCCATCCTGGTTAATAACCCCAGGGCTAGCCCTGCTACGGAAGCACATGAGGGGCCATAAAACTGACACACTAGTCAAAAGGGTCTAGTTCCTCCATGCAAACCCCACATGAGTAAGTGGCCTATCAAGATGACCACAAGAAAACTGTCACCATCCAGGACCTCATGTGAGTGGGAGAACCTGAGGAACATATGCATTAAGCAGCACCCTCCCATGGACATGCACTACATACCATGGCACCCTAGCCTGGCTCCCATCCAGTTACTCCGGTCAAGCCTCCACACACCTAGCAAGTCGGCCCAGTGCTGGAGGTCCAAGAAGAATCAATGGGACCAGCCACAACAGAGCAAACAACTCTCTGACGGTCCTAACGGGAGAGGAGGCCACTGGACAGACTCAATCTCTAAGACTTTTGTCAGTCTTTGTGTCCCTCATCACCCGGCTGTACGAAAGAAAAGGGTGAACTGCTGTACACTCTTTAATCTGGCTCCGTTTTGTCCTGTGGCTGGACCCGCGGTTCCTCCCTTTTGATCTTGTATAAATGCTCCAACACCACAACTCCTCCCCAGAGGGGAGCACAGGATGACCTTCAAGTTTATTGTAAATAAAAGCCTATAGTTCCCTAACTCTAGTCTTTTGAGTTATTGATAGCATATCAACGAAGCTGTATAAAAGTCTGCTTTGGCCACACTTGGAATATTGTGTGCAATTCTGGATGCAGGAAGGATCCAGAGGGTTTGGAAAAGGTATAGAAGAAATTGACCAGGATGCTGGCTGGGTAAAAGGATTTGAGATAAGGAGAGAGGTTGGATAATCTTCCGCTGCTTGCTCTGGAGCATCAGAAGCTAAGTGGAGACCCAATAGGTTTATAAAATTATGAAAGGCATTGATAGGGTAAACAGATAGTATCTTTTTACAGTACACAAAAGTGCTGGAGAAACTCAACAGGTCACACAGCATCCAAAGAAAATAAGGGCAGTCAACAACCCTGTGTTCTTCTTCAGGATTACTGAAAATCAGGCAGATACTTGAAAAGTTGGGAGGAGGAGAAGTGGGGAGGGAGGAAAAGGGGGAAGAACACAGGCTAACACTGTGGTTCTCAACTTTTTTCTTTCCAATCAAATACCCCTTTAAGCAATTCCTATGCCATTGGTGCTCTGTGATTAGTAAGGGATTGCTTAAGGTGGTGTGTGGGTGGAAAGAAAAAAGTTTGAAAACCACTGGTCTAATTGTACCTAATTGACTCATTATGTGGACGGATTCAAAACACCAAAGGAAATAGACCAACAACTATTTTTTTCAAGCCAAATATTTCAGTAACAATTGTATCTAGAACAGTGATTCTCAACCTTCCCTTCCCACCCACATACCACCTTAAGCAATCCCTTACTAATCACAAAGTACCGATGGCATTGGGATTAAAGTGGTATGTGAGTGGAAAGAAAAAGGTTGAGAACCACTGAGCTAACATCCAAGATGTAATGGGTGAATGCAGATCCATGGTGAGATAGGGCATCAAACAAGCCCTTCAGCCCATCATGTCTTTACCTACCATTAACAAGTCATGGATACTTATCCTACAAAATTCCCTTTTATTTTTATTCTTCCAATATTCTCCTCAACTCTCCCCACAGATTTCTCACTCATTTGAATATCAGGTGCAAGTTACAGTTGTCACTTAATCTATCATCTTGCACGTCTCCAGAATGTCAGTGGAAACCGAAGCACTTGGGGAAACCCCATGCGGTTACAGAGAGAACATGCAAACTCCACACAAACATCGCCCAAGGTCAGGATTGAACATAGGCCTCTTGTTCTGTGAGACAATGATTGACTTGCTCTGCCATGAGTATCATTTAAATCTTTCCTCTCTTGCTGTTTACGGTCACCTTTAACTTTCAATCAACAACTCTGTTTGAAGACTAAATTAATCTTGATTGAAATCAAATAATAAATTGGAAATTAAGTAATTTAAAATGTCAGCATTACACTTGTCTGTACCAGTGCTGAAGTATGGCAGCACGTGGGATGAATGAATTGGAATCGGCTGGCCCTCTCCACCACCTGAGCCCTCTGCTTGATTGTGCTCAATGATTGGCCACCCAATTCAGAGTTACGGTTGTGTTTATTCTCTTTAACCAGCTAAAAAAAATAAGATTACTATCATGGATTAACAATTTGAAAATGGAACACATCCCACTGATTTGCAAAGGGTGCAGAGAGAGAAAAAAGAAGTCTTATTTACGATACTCGAAAAAACCTCCAAAAAGCCTGACGCTTCCCATCCCCACTTCTATTCTTCCTGGGTCTGTGGTACAGAAAGTTCAAGAGAAATGTGTCTCTGAAGATTTGAGTCATCAGCTATTGATCTACAGTTGCATAATAAAAATACAATTAAAATATGATCCTTCATGAAACAATTAGAAACAGGAGAAGGAATAGATAATCTGTGCAATGGAAAGGAGTTGATGAAGAAGGGAGGAAATTATTTGTCTTTAAACAAGAGTTGGGTCAACCCCAAGGACAACAGCATGCTTCTCATTTTAACAAGCCATTTTGTTGAAGCTTGATTCCAATCATCAGGTCACTCTTCATTTTACATGGGATGAAAATTCTACCTGGCAAAGAGATTGGGAGCAAGAGCTCCTTCTCATTTTAACTGTGAGAGCTATTTTTTTTTAAAAAAAAAGCTTTTTCTGCAGTATGTGATGTATTGAAGCTTTTGCAACAACAGTGACCATTTTTTTTTCATCTCTTGCTGTATAATAAGCATTCCATTGAGGATTTATTGAATCTGATCCAGTTGGAATCAAGGAATGAAAGTTGAGTAAGTCACCCTTAGTGAGAGGTTCACTTGTCCTGAGCCCTGATCGACCTGCATTTATTACCAGAGACAAGTATATTCCACACAAAAAGCTTTGAATTTCCTCAACAAACTTTTCATGAGCCAGCTACTTTCAGGGGTCTTTTCATGCTTTTTTCAGCATTTCTGTAAAATGTATAATTTTGTCTTCCACTCCATGTACACTCCATGCATGAGTGTATTTTCTTCTGTTATATATATAGTCCACTCATGTCAGTTCTTGTGATCTTGTGGCAGAAGAAAGGACAAAACAAAATCCTGGTGAAGCTCACCACCCTGGCTCTTCCCATTCCCAAGGGGTTACGGGAACCGCACTTCAATTCAGATTTCAAATATTTGTCATCTTTCTTCCTCTTTCAAACTGTTCTTAGGATTTTATTGTAACCATAACAACCTATTGTCATAATTTTTGGATGGTGAGCTCTGAGAGTGTGGATCTCACCAATATAATTCTGCTTCACACAGAATTCTATCCAACTATTACTTATAGATCTTTAGAAGGGGAGTGGCAGCGACCCAGGACTGAATCCAGTGCTGTCTGTAAGGAGATTGTACGTTCACCAAATGTCAGTGTGTGTTTCCTCCAGGTATCCAGTTTCCTCCTACATTCAAGTTCAAGTTCTTTATTTGTATAGCACTTTTTTTTTCAACTTACATTGGCCAAAGTACTGTACACACCAAGGGAATCGATCAACACTGGTATAACCATTTACAGAATAACGGATTAAGACATAATAAATAGACCACAATTGCAGTGAATAGTTCAATGCTGTCAGAAGTTAGGAACATACCAAAACTTTCAGACGTTAATCAATAGCAACAGAAGGTATGTTTTTAACCTGGATTTAAAGCAGTTTAGGGATGGGCTAGTTTAATGGTCAGGGGAATGCTGTTTAACATTTTGGGGCCACAACCGTGAAGGCCCAGTCTCCCCCTTGTATGCACTTAGTGCATGGTACAGCCATGCATCCTACAGAAGCTGACCTGAGCTGCTTGGGAGCAGAGTAGGGCACAAGCAGATCAGAGAGGGGGGGTGCAAGGTTGTTCAGGGCCTTACATGTAAATAGCAGCAGCTTGAAGTCGATTCTGAGCTGCACCAGCAGCCACTGGAGGGAGGCCAGAATTTCAGTGATATGGTCCCTCTTCTTGGCACCTGTGAAGGCTCTAGCTGCAGAATTCTGAATCAATTGGAGGCGGGTTAAGGAGGACTGGCTAATCCCAGTGTATAGAGAGTTAGCATCATCCAGAAGATAAGGATGTCAATAACCCTTTCCAGGTCCTTGAGTGAGAGGTATAGTTTTATTTTAACAATGGTGTGAAGCTGGAAAAAGCAGGCCTTCACCAGGGCATTGACCTGTTTGTCAGATGTGAAGGCAAGATCAAATAGCACCCCAAAGGTTTTAATAAGAGTGAAGAGATTACCTAGGGAGTCATGTAACTTTTTGGTGAAATTAAGGGCCCGATTTTGTCTCATTAAGTTGGAGGAAATTGCATTTTATGTCTTCCAGACAGTTGGTGAGGTTTCTGATTTTTGACTGGTCATCCAGTTTTAGGGGGAGGTAGAGCTGGGTGCTATTGGTGTAACAGAGGAAGGAGATGCCATGTTTCTGCATGATATGGCTGAAGGTTGGGGGGGCGGGATTTGTAATGGGGCAGGGCAGGGAAAGGTCAAAGGTGACAGCAGTGTGGTCCGATACACCTGTGTCAATTAATGTTGGGTCGCTGAAGATTGGGTCAGCTGACAGGACTAGATCGAGTGTGTGGCTTACATTCCAAAGTCATTCAGTGCAAATGAATTAATTGTCAAATGGATATACTTGGGTGGCACAACTCATGGTTACTGTGCTATATCACAATATTAAAATTTAAAATAAGCCTTTACATAATATTTATTCTCTCATCAAAATAAGTTACTGTAATATTCATTTAATTATGTGGAAAGCATTATTAGATTTTGATATAATATAATTAACACAGAATTTTTCATGCCTCCACATTTATTATTTTAGGTTCTTTATTGACTTGAAGTGTTCCCAGCAAATTTATATGACTCCATTCATCTCATTGATCAATCTACTTTTACAGATCAAAATGGATCATCTTCAGTTGAAGTATTCTATTCTAGTCTATTCATTGACATCTCTAGTCCACCTTATTGCATCTTGTCCTGATGCTTACTTTTCAAAGCCAAGACATGGATTAATGTTGTTCAATGATAGAAAGTCTGTAGGCTGTGAATAAAAATGGTGTGCAGTGTCCAGATCCAGGGCAGTCAAGAGAGCTTATATGAGTTAATATCCTACAATGGAATCACTAATGTGAAACAGAAACATGAGGAGTGGGACATTAGATAGTGAAAAACAAAGCTGAGGGTTCTATTAAGTTGGGTTGATCTGAGGGACAGGCTTGACCTAATGCCAGGTTGGGGCTGGAATAGTAACCCAGAGAGTGGGGCTGAAAATTCCAGCAAGGCAAGCTGTGAACTTGAATTGAATTTTTGAAATAACAACAGAGTTGCTAGTCCTGCCCTAGCACTAATGGCCACAATGTCGTAATTTCACGTTCCAATCCACACTCTAAGATCATCTGCCTTCCCTACAATACTCCTAGCATTGAAATAGATGCACCTGAGAACATATCCACCACATCCAACCCATTGACTTCTAACAGTGCATGCAATTTTCAAACCATCTTTTCCCTCCTCCACTCCTCTATCTGCTCTGGCAGATCTAGTTTAAACCCACTGGTGCAGCACTAGCAAACCTTCCCGCATGGATATTAGTTCCCCTCCAATTCAGATGCAAACCATTCTGTCAAAACAGGTCCCAAATTCCCTCGAAGAGATCTAGAAACCTAAAGCCCTCCCTCCTGCATCATATCTTTAGCTAAGTGTTAAGCTGCATTATCCTCCAACTTCTAACCTCATTAGCACGTGGTACAGGTAGCAATCCTGAGATCACTACCCTGGAGGTCCTGTTCTTCAATCTAGTCCCTAACTCCCTGAACTCTCATTGCAGGACCTCCTCACCCTTCCTACTCATGTCATTGGTCTATACATGGACCACGACAACCAGCTGCTCACACTCCCTCCCTCATGCCTCCTGTCATTTACAGAATGGCAAGAAGTCAGGCAGAGGAACATGAAAGATGAACATGAAAATGCTGACACCAGAGAACATCGAGGATCTAAAGAAGGTGTACGTTGGTTGGATAACCATTAATACTTTTGATTTCCGTGACCTTATGGGAAGCGACCAAGTGAAATATCAAGAAGTTAATTTTCCTCAAGGATGTTCAGAGAGCAAGACAAATGGAGAGACAACTGAAAAAATCCCAAAATGGCCTTCAACAATCCTTCTCCTGCAGTCAAGAGGGATGGATGTGAGAGAGGAACTCTGAGAAGTGAAGAGCTAGCAAGCTGTGGTATTCACCTCAGAACCCTCCAAGTTCATTCTTTGATCCAGAGTCAGCCTAGTGGAGCACAAAAACTTGAGCTCACACTTCTTCCAAAAGGTTCACAGATGGAGCTCTGTGAAAATGATAGTTCAATCACATGTTCACAAATGGACATGCATAAAATCAGTAGATCCTTTTCTGCCAATCTGTATAACACTAAGGCCCCAGACAGATCAGCCTCCCAGAACTTCCTACCCAATTCCACAGAAGTTTAAGACAACACAAAACAGGAGCAGAAGTAGGTCAATCGGCCCATTGAGCCTGCTCCACTATTCTATCATGAGCTGATCCATCATACACCCAGCCCCACTCTGCAGCTTTTTCCTTGTAATCCTTGATGCCCTAAGTAATGAAATATCTATCAATCTCTGCCTCAAATACACCCAACAATCTCAATTCCACAGCTGCTTGTGGCAACAAGTTCCACAGATTCATGACCCTCTGGCTAAAGTAATATTTCTGCATCTCTGTTTTAAATTGACCCCCTTTTATTCTGAGGTTGTGCCCAATTGCCCTAGAATCCCCCATCATGGAAACATCCTCTGTCCAGGCCTTTTATCATTCAATTTAGAGGGATGCAGATGAAACAGAGGCAAATAGGACTAGCTCAGGTAGGATAGGTTGGCCCAAAGGGCCTGTCTCCATACTGGATAACTCTATGATTCTATATATATAGAGTATATCACTAAAACAATTTACTGCAGACAGTTATGAATGCAGCTCAAGCCATCACGCACAACCACTTCCTTCCATCAACTCCATTGGTTCCTTCTACTGTCTTGGAAAAGCACCCAACAAATTGAAAGACTTCTCCTACCTGGTCACACTCTCTTCACTTCCTCCCATCCAGAAGAAGAATCACGAGTATGAGATCACACACCACCAGATTTAAAGGCAGTTTCTTTTCTGCCAATTTTAGGCTACTGAATGAAAGTCACACAAGTAAAATTATGGTGCCTTTGCTCTATGCCATCTCTCTCTGTAATTCTGCAGTTGTGTATCTTTTGTTTTACTGCATATGAGATGCCAAGCTGGACAGCTTGCAAACTCTATTACAGTATCTGGATACATGTGACAATAACATTGAATTTGAAGCTGAACTTCAAAACCTAGATTGATTATGTTTGTCTGAAGCTCACAGTAAAACACATTTTGTTTTACTTTATTCTAAAGACAAGGAAGTTGTTTTCCTGTAATTGCAGGCCCAAAAGGGAAAAGAAGCTTATAAACCAGTTGGATTGCGCAGTGAACAGGAACCACAGGTCTGTTGTCACAGAAACACAAGACTGACAAGCAGATGCAGCTACTGTTCTAAGCTGCAGGGTGAATATACCATTGATCTTTTGGCAAAACTATTCAAAGGTTGCCAGACATTAAGAACATTGAAGTCTGAAAATGAGTTAAAGTTGAGATTTAAGTCTCTCTGGGTTAAGAAGATATTAAAAAGATCATAGCAGACCTATAAATAACCTCAATCCACCTTCCCACATCCCTTTCCTATTTTTAATATCTAAAATTCTATCAATATCTGTTTTGAGTATTCTCGGTGATGGGATCTCCACTAAAATGTTTGGATTTCAAAGTTTTGCCACCATCAGGGTGAAGAAATTTCATCTTTTTTTGAACAGTTAATTATTTTTTTGAAACCATGAGATTGAGACTCCTCAGAAAGGGGAATCATGAGATTACCTATGATTGAAGAGTGCATAGGTCCCATCTGTTTAATCTTTCTTCAGGCTCAATGGGCTGAATGACCTATTTCTGCTCGTATGTCTTTTGGTCTAAACTACCTCCTCAGGAATCAATCTAAAGAATCTATACTCTGCTACCTTGATCTGGAGTGAGGGGCACTAGGTAGGGCTGCACAATTATCATAGTGTTAGTTCAATGCTATTACGGCATCAGCAACTTTAGTTCAAATCCACCACTTTCTGTTAGAACTTTGTACATTCTCTCCCATGACTGCATGATTTTCCTCTTGGGGCTCTGGTTTCCTCTCATGTTCCAAAGATGTCCAGGATTAGAAGGTTAATTGCTCACATGGGTGTTTCTGGGTGAAGTGGCCTCATGGGCCAGAAGGGACTGTTATTGTACTGTATCTCTCAAACAAATTGAGTAAATCTGTAAACAATCTCACCAAAATCTAATACAATGGAAGTGTGTAGAGCTCGTCGAAAGAACCAAAGACTTGTTGATCCAAACCAAGGCTTTTATTAGCAAAAGACAGGAGCGCTTCACAGGTGGCCGACCAATCCAGAATGATCCGACCTGGCTAGTGTTAGGTCTGCTTTGTTCATGAATGAGTGAGACAAACACCAGGCTGAGTCGAAATCAGGGTTCTTTGTTCTTTATTACCGGATTGTAACACTTGCGACTAACCATGTTAGTCGGAGAATGCATTCTGCCGTTATCAGCAAAATGGTGATTTTTTATACCCTTGGATATGTGCTTAGAACATCATCATATCATTACTTGTCCAATGACTAAAACTGTTGCTATCCTTTCCCTGCTAGCTTCCTGCCTCTCAATCCATCAATGTCTCTCTTATCTTGTAAGTACACGGATGCATTCACATCTTGTTACAGCCCTGCACATTCCCATCTCATGATATTTTACCTAACAGGAGTACAAGGACACCTCCCCTTCTTGTTACAGCCCTGTACAGGGTAACTCCTTACACATTCCCATCTCATGATGTTTTACCTTACACTAGGGACACACCCCTTTAAGGCCCAGACAGTAGGCGTGGCTAAGCTCTCAGCTAATCGCTGTAAGCACAGTCATTACACTCTAGATACTGTAAATAGTTACATTGGTGATAGGTTTGTACTATCACAAAGTGTTTTATGTTTACTCTTTAACTCAAACCCTCTTGCAATAAGGGTTGACAATTTTTGTCCTGAACTGTTCGCTGTACCTGGATTTTAACTTTCAGTGATTTGTTCACAAGAATACTGTAACCCACAAAACCTTTAACCCTATCACCATTTAAAAAATAATCTAATTTTCCATATTTTCTCACAAAGTGCAGGACATTACATTACATCATATTTGCTCTTTTTTGTCCATTATCCATTCAAGTTTATAGTTCCCTGAAGCCTCTCTTTCAACCTTCTCACAGCATATATTGCCACCCAGCTTTGAATCATTAGGGATCTTGGAGAGGTGACATTTGACCTGTTGTTCAATCATCAGTAAAGATAGTGAATACCAGAAGTCCCTGCATCAGTCCCTATGTCAACCCACCAATCACAGTCTTCCAACTGGGTGGCACGATTGGTGTAGTGGTTAGCGCAATGCCTTCACAGCACTAGCAATTGGGACCAGGGTTTGAATTCCACGCTGACTGCAAACAGTTAATACGTTCTCCGTGTGTCTGCGTGGGTTTTCCCTGAAGACTCCGGTTTCCTCCCACCGTTCAAAACATACCAGGATGCAGGTCAATTTGGTGGAATTGGGTGGAATGGGCACGTGGGCCAAAATGGTCTGTTATCATGCTGTCTGTCTAAATTTTTTTAAAAACTCAAAGGTGACCTGTTTACGTGCATTCTTTGAATTTAGTCTGTTGATCAGTCTATCCCTGTCAATATATTAACTGCAGTCCTGTGCACTTTTATTTAATAACCTCCAGTAAGTAATTTTACGGAAGGTCTTCTGAAAGTCTAAGCACATCACTTTGACTGGTTCGCCCTCAGCAATGTTGCTACAACTTCCCAATTTGTCAAGTATGTTTTCCCCATTATAAATGCATGGTGACTTGTCTCAGACCTATTTTCAAACTGCCTTGTTATCATTTCTTCAATTATAAATTCCAACATTTTCCCTTATACTGATCTATTGTTTCATGCATTCTCCTTTATTAAATAGTGGAATTACATTCCCTAACTTCCAAAAGTAGCCTATGATAAAACTTCAGAATTTCGGAAGACGACCTCTTCCTCCTGCATCACCATTATCAAAAATCTCTAATGCAGGTGATGTAAAGGTCTGGGAGATTTATTACATTTCAGTCAGGCCAATTTCTCAGTTAGCTTTTCTGATTTCTTTGAGATGCTCATTCACTTAAGCTATTTGTCCATCTACAGAGAACACTGCCATTGGAGGGCAGCAGCAATCATCAAAAACCCACACCACCCAGCACACGCTCTGTTCTCGCTGCTACCATCGGGAAAGAGGTATAGGTGCCACAAGACTCACACCACCAGGTTCAGGAATAGCTGCTACCCTGCCCCCCACCATCAGACTCCTCAATGACAAAATCAATCAAGGACTCATTTAAGGACTCTTACTTGTGCACTTGGTGCAATACAGGAAGAGCAAAGAAAATCAATAGTCAGTTTGCTTATATCTGTTATCTGTTTACAGTTCTCTTTTTTGTTCACACATTCATGGTGGGTTCAATTTATATTTTGCATTACCTTGTGATAATTCTGCCATGCCCATAGGATAAAGAACTATCAGGGTTGGTCTGTGATGTCATGTATATACTCTGACAATAAATAAATCTGAAATCTGAATCTGATTTGTCCAATGTTCTTCTTTGGCCTGAAACACAAAAGTCTGCAGACATTGTGATTGTAATAAAAACAAGGAGAAATGTTGGAGGAACTCAGGCGGTCTCCAGCATTTCTGTGTGTTTTTCGATCAAACACCTTGTGATGGTTTTTATATTTACAAATTGTTGTGAGATCTACATGAAAACTTCTTTCACGGCACTTGACTGGTTGTGAAGATCTCTGGGGTAGCTGGAAGTTATTAAAAGCACTTTATGATGTAGTTTTTTTTTTCTTTAGCCCCTTTCACACTTGCAAGTGGTCCCAGGAATTAAAAGCCAATCAGCCTGAAAAGAGTCTAGCGTGAAAGGAAAATCTTTTCAATGTCAACGTGAGGGGCCTCGACCCCTAGTAAAATCTGCGGACACCGGCTTTGCAATCAGGCAAGTGTGAAATGGGTAATTGCATTGTGGAATTTAAATGACCCAAGTTTTTAGTGAGTGCAGGAATGTGAAGGAAGATTAAAATAAAGGTATAAACTTTGCTGTGGGAAAGTCGCAGCAGAAGAGAGAAGGGAAATAAACAGCAATAGTGGACAACTTTTAAACAGTATGGGAAAGTTGGTAGATCTATAGCGCACAATTTATAAAGACATGGGAAAAATTGATGGCGGACCTAACTTACCAGAATGCTGTGCGGCAGGGAAACCCCTCCATGAGATCTCCTGTATGCAGCTGTGCATATAGCCCTTTCTCTGCTGCACAGCATTCTGGGAGGTCAGGTGCTCTATTGCTTTTTTCCCCCCTCAGTATTTATATATCGTGTGCGATAGCTCTACCAACTTTCCCACACTGTTTAAAAATTGTCTGCTATTGCTAGCACTTTACCACGGTCCCTTATAAATGTTTATACCGGTATTCACATCAACAACAGGGGCTGAAGGGCTCATACAATGCTGTACATAAAGGCTAATTATGTTATAATTAGGCATAATTAATTTTGTTCAAATATAAGATCCTAATATATTGATCAGGATTTAGGGCCGGTCCACCATCACTCGATGCATCATGACGGTACTGGTAAAAGGTAGAACAGTCCTCACCCCGGTGATGGCTCCTTGCAAGTGAGAACACGTGCTGTGTCCCAGTTTTCAAGTGTGAACAGCAAAAACACCATTCCTATCCTGGGACACTGAACGACTGATTTAGTGGGACGCAAGTGTAAAAGGGGATTCTCATTCTTTTCTGGACAGGTGATTCCCCTGCTCAAAACTAATCACTCTTCACTGGATCTCCCAACAAAGCCATTGTAACTGAGTGGATGTTCTGTGATATATTTATGTTTTTGTCCCATGATGAAATGATTTAAATAAACCAACTTAAAAGCAAAATGAGAAACAGCAATAAACAAGATATTTGTTTGAAATTATTGTTCTCTTGTGAAGCATACAATGCAAATTGAAACTTAAAAATGTTCAGCACTACAAAGGCAAACACAGAATATTATAGAGACACCAGCTGGCAACAGCAAAGCAGTCAGATCGATTGGTTTCCAAGAGCTGGCGTTGTCCAATGTGTGTGTAGCTCCTCTAATCAATGTGTTCTGGAACAGTGCCTTAGTCTGTGGACTGAATCACAAAGCAATCGCATCTTTGGAGATCCTTTGAAATATTGGCTGAAGGTAACCTGTCAGCACTTGCTGTCACGATTTCTAATGAAGAAACTTTTATCCCCTTGGACTCTTGAATCAAATGCAGCCCTGATGACTGTTTAATCCTCATTGTTCATTGGCTTCCTTTGGATTAAAGGAAATACACTATGTTGTTCTATGAAGGAAAAAATCTGCAATGTGCTTCCCTGTCTTACTATATCTGCTGTTCTCAATTTTCTTTGTTGCCCACCTGTAATTTTGTATTCTTTTAGTTACCACAGATCACCCAGTTATTGAGTAGGGCTGGAAAACTTCTTAGTTCACTGATGGGAATTTTGTTTTGTTTTAGTGGGAAATTTCTTTGAGAATATTTCTTCTTTTGAACAAATTCATAATGCTTAAACATCACTTTTATCAGTATTTACAGCTTAGGAGCTTCTTGAATTTTTTAATTTTGAGGCTCCCTCAAAATCTGGAACATGACAGGGAAGAGTTATAATTTTAAACCTGATCACAAAAGGTTGCCATCAGTCCTTTATGAACTACTTTTAAGATCTAGGGGTAGTTCCCGAGACAGAATTTAAAAAAACTATGGGAACAGGATCTTCAACTGAAACTACATAGGACTCTCTTTGTGTTAGCCACTCATTAATACATATTTCGGGCCAATAGTGCCAAAGTCCAATTGGCTACATTCTATTGTAATCTCTCTTCTAAATGTGATAAATGTATAACTGAAGAATGCAAATTGTATCATTTGTTCTGGTTGTGTTCTTCTCTTTCCTATTTTTGGGAAAGGGTATTTCATACTGTGATAGTACAGATCTATCACCAATGTACATAGTGTATATAGGTACAGTATCTAGACTGTGCTTACAGCGATTGGCTGAGAGCATAGCCACGCCTACTGTCTGGGCCTTAAAGGGTTGTGTCCCTAGCCAGGTCGGATCATTCCGGACTGGTCGGCCACCTGTGAAGAGCTCCTGTCTTTTGCTAATAAAAGCCTTGGTTTGGATCAACATGTCTTTGATTCTTTTGACGAGCTCTACACATACCTTACCTTTAGTTCTTAACATTACTTTAACTCCAAACTTTTCTTCCTTTTTAAAATAGTTTTTTATTGAATTTAACATATCCTTTTCTTGCTCTTTTTGGAAAAAGTGGGCCAACGGGACTGATATTAACTGCTGCACAATCCCTTGTCTCTCTTATCGCTAGAAGGGCCACACTTTTTTTTATTATTATGTGTGATTTGAAATACTATTATCATGTACCTATGTTACATTTACTTGATGAAACCAATAAAAAGTGAAAAAAGCGTATATTTGTTTATTTTTGTTGTCAAATTTACAACCTTGTTTTACATTTTTACTTCTTTATTTTTCCACTAATGCTGCTCAACTCTGAAAGATAGTTTTTTGATGGTCAAAGAGATGGTTGATGCAGTAACAGAATATCACATTGCATAACGATATGTTCACATATTGGACAGTACAGCTCTAAGAATGCTGCAGACCCAGAAAACTGGCCGCTGAAAATTGACAAAATTTACTTACTCTTTTGGATTTTATGTTTATTTTATTTCCTCACATACACATTCCATGAGAAAAAAAATTATTCCCTCTCTCATGCTTCTTTGGAAGTGATTTGCAAACTCTGTAATTGGAATTTTCTGTCACCCTTACTGCTATAACACTTTCAAGAAGTAACACAGGGCAAATAATTGTGCATGTTGCACTTGATCCATTCTTATCACTCTCTTTGTTGACATTAACATGAAGTTTACCACTGCCTCTCTCTCCAAACATCAACTCTATATTAAGCACTTCAAAATATCACCAGCCATTCACCTCCTCAATAGTTCTGAGCACCACTGATCCTGTGATACAATTCCTCCCAAAACCTTTGTAAATGTTTTTAATGGTGCTCCTGATCAGAGGTCCCTTCTCATTTTGTCATCTTTCTCTCTCCATAGATGCTGCATGACCTGCTGAATGTTTCTTGCTTTCTCTGCTTTTACTCTAGTCCAGTGGTTCTCAACCTTTTTCTTTCCACTCAAATACCACTTTAAGTATTCCCTATGCCATTGGTGCTCTTTGATTAGTAAGAGATTGCTTAAGGTGGTATGCAGGTGGGAAGGGAAGACTGAGAACCACTGCTCTAGACCCAATTATTACTGAAATATTTTGCTTGAGAAAAATTGTCATTGGCCCATTTCCTTTGGAGTTATGAATCCATGTACATAACGAGTCAATTAGGTACAATTAAAACAGTGGTTTCAAACTTTTTATTTCCACCAGCATATCACCTTAAGCAATCCCTAACTAATCACAGAGCATAAGGAATACTTAAAGTGGTATGTAAATGGAAAGATAAAAATTGAGAACCACTGCTCTCGACACAATGCTTCAAGAAGGCAGCCAACACCATAGGGGACCCCCATCACCCTGGTCACAAACTTTTCTAACTCCTACATTCGGGGTAGAACAGTGATTCTGAACCTTTTTCTTTCCACTCACATACCACTTTAAATATTCCCTATGCCATAGGTGCCCTGTGATTAGTCAGGGATTGCTTAAGGTGGTATGCGGGTGGGAAGGGAAGATTGAGAATCACTGCCCTGTTACTGAAATATTTTGCTTGAGGAATTGTCTCTGGCCCATTTCCTTTGGAGTTATGAATCCGTGCACATACTGAGTCAATTAGGGATGATTAAAACTTAGTAATTGCAGAGCACCGATAGTGTAGAGATTACTTAAAGTGGTATGTGAGTGGAAAGAAAATGGTTGAGAACTACTGGGGTAGAAGGTACAGAAGACCAACACCTCCAGGTTCAAGAACAGCTTCTTTCCATCAGCTATCAGGCTCTTGAACCTCCCCTTGTTACACTAATTAGGGACTGCTCCGACTCCACAAAAGGAGTCTGGACTATTGTGAATTTGCATTTTTTTGCACTATATCTGAGAAAATATTATCTATTTTTTTAAAATATATTGTCTCTTTTTGTTGAATTAAGTATGCCATTAGAGTTTTTTTTTGCTGTCTTTATACAAAGTACCCGTTCAGCTTCACCAAGTAAAAATTTCAGTATATGTATATTGTACAATGTGTATGACAATAACCTCAAAATCTTTATCTCACTCTCAGCACCTCTAATCCCTATTAAAGATCTGCATGCACTGAAACAAAAATAATTAAAATCACAAAGAAAACAAAATTGTCCTTGAAAATACTTTTAAGTATTTAAGTGTGTGAGGCAATGGAAAACTTGGCCAGAATTGTATCCTTCCTTGGTTCATAAAAAATATTAACATATACTCTCGATGTCATCGACGAGGTTTTCTGCTCTTACTTTAATGCTTAATCTATGTCTAAATAGAGGTGAATATGTTTGTTTATTAAATGAATTCATAATTACACCTGAATCAACACCTCCAAGTTTATATTAAACTGCTGTCAGTTGACATTTCCTTTAACATTAAAGTCAGTAAACTAATTTTGATATTTACTGCAAACAAAAGAGACTGCAGTTGCTGGAATTTGGAGCAAAAATACGAACTGCTGGATGGAGGGGGATCATATAGAGATGTAAAATTTTAAGTAATAAGATGATAGAAGCAGGAAAGTTGTTTCCACTGGTAGGTGAGACTAGAACTAGGGACATAGCCTTAACATTTGGGTGAGTAGATTTAAGACAGAATGAAGGAGGAACACTTCCCAGAGCAGTAAATCATTATGAACACAGTTTTCTGGTTGAGCTGTAACAGATCTCCCAATTCAGGCCACCATTGAGTGACATTGATGTAATATATCAATTTACCAGTCATTTTGGTTGCAAACCAAAAGCCTGAGAAACACAGAGAGCATCATTATCAGCAATAAATACAAGCAGCGAACATAAGAAACACTCAGCAGTTTAGACAGGCATCTGCAGCCATGGGCTCAAAAGCCTTATTATTGCCTGAAAATGGTGTCACAGGTAGATAGGTCATAAAGAGAACTTTTTGGCACATATCAAAGTATAGAGTACAGGAGTTGGGATGTTATGTTGAAGATGTATAAGACATTGGTGAGGCCAGATTTGGAGTATTGTTTGCCGTTTTGGTCACCTAACTACAAGGTTTTTAATAAGATTAAAAGAGTACAGAAGGATGCTGCTGGGACTTGAAGAAGCAAATTTTAGGGAAGGGTGAAACAGATTAAGATTTTAGTTCCTGGAGAATGGAAGAATGAGAGGAGAGTTGATAGAATTATATTAAATTATAATGGGGGTAGACAGAGGAAATGCAAACAGGCTTTTCCCACTGAGGGTAGGTGAGATACAAACCACAGGACATGGGTTAAGGGTGAAAGGGGAAAAATTTAGGGGGAACTTCTTCGCAGAGAGTGGTGTGAGTGTGGAACAAGCTGCCATCTGAAGTGGTACATGCAGGCTCACTTTTGACATTTAAGAAAAACATTGAATTGGTACATGGTAGGAAAGGGTATGGAGGGATATGGTCTGGGTAGAGATCAATGGGACTAGACAGAATAATAGTTTGGCACAGATGATAAGGGTCAAAAGACCTGTTTCAGTGCTGTAGTGCTCTAGGATTCTCTGGTTCTAAACCTGGGTCATCATTTTTTTTTTAAATAACAACACTGAAATGCTGGAGGAACTCAGCAGGTCTTGCAGCATCCAAGGGAGGTAAAGATGTATATTACTGATGTTTTGTGCCTGAGCCCTTCCTCAAGATAAGATTCCTGCTTGGCATCTTGGTTGGTATTAAGTTCAACATTAAAGTCAGTAAACTAATTTTGACATTTACTGCAAACAAAAGAGACTGCAGTTGCTGGAATTTGGAGCAAAAATACGAACTGCTGGATGGAGGGGGATCATATAGAGATGTAAAATTTTCAATAATAAGATGATAGAAGCAGGAAAGTTGTTTTCACTGATAGGTGAGACTAGAACTAGGGACGTAGCCTTAACATTTGGGTGAGTAGATTTAAGACAGAATGAAGGAGGAACACTTCCCCAGAGCAGTAAGTCACTCAGTCACAAGATTATAGGAGTAGAAATTGGCCCATCAACTCTCCACCATTCTAATCATGAGCTGATCCATCCACCCACTCCCCAGCTTTTTTCCTGTAACTCCTAATGCCTGGACTAATCAAGTATCTGTCAATATCTGCCTTAAATGCACCCAATGACCTTGCTTCCACAGCCACCTGTGGAAACAAGTTCCACATACTCACACCCTTCTGACTAAATACATTTTTCTTTATGTTTTAAATTGATGCCCCGTTATCTTTAAGTTATGCCCCTATTGTCCAGGAATCCCCTACCATTGGAAACATCCTTGTCACATCTCTCCATCCAGGCCTTTCAGCATTCAAAATGTCTCTTTGAGGTCCACCTCATCCTTCAATACTTCAATGAGTGCAATCCAAAAGCCAACAAGCATTCCTCATATACTCACCCTTTCATTCCTGGTATAATTCCAGTAAATCTTCTCTGAACCCTCTCCAATGTCAGCATGTTTTCTCTCAAATACAGCACCCAAAGCAGTGCACAGTGCCCCAAATGAGGTCTCACCTGTGCTTTATAGAGTCTGAACATTACATCCTTGCTCTTGTGTTATCTCTCTGGAAATGAATGCCAACATTGCATTCACCTTCTTCACCACCGATTCAATCTGAAGGTCAACCTTAAGGTTATCCTGCATGAGGACTCCCAAATCCTTTTGCACTTCAGAATTTTGAATTTTATCCTCAACTAATTAATAGGCTGCCCATCTATTTCTTCCACCAAAGTGCATGACCTTACATTTTCCAATGCATAGAATTATATGGCCAATGGATCAATTGAGGCTGTCTCATTGAATGCATTTAAGATACAGATAGATAGATCCTTGAAGAATAGGGGAATGCAAGGTGATTTGGAACAGGTGACAAGTGGAGCTGAGTCCACAGCCAAATCAGCCATAATCTTATTGAATGGTGGAGCTGGTTCGACAGTGCAGATGGACAACTCCTGCTTAGATTTCTTTTGTTTATAGGTTCTTGAGTTTGTCACAGATGCATACTTACCTGTGTCGGGAGAGGTGATAGTGGCCAGTGTTGATGTCTGAGGCGACATGTGGGTATATTAGCGCACATATGCAGGTTAGTCAAGAAGGCTGCATATGTGGAATGGATCTCGGAAACAGGAGGAGGAGAGTGAGAATGCAGTGAAGAGCCAATAAAAAGGACAGTGGGTTTTGGCTGGGTGGTGTTTGGAGAGATGAAGAATTAAGTGTTGTGCCTGAAGGGAATAAAGAGAGTCAACACCATTTTGTGCTGAAAGAAATGAGTGAGTGTATTCTTTAATTGTGTATAAACTGGGTAAATTACGGTGGCTACAAATGGTGAACTCTTGGGTTCAAAGCACCTTCTAGGTTAAAATAGGAAGTGATGAGGATAAACACCTTATTAGAGTAGCCGAGGTGGTCATGTTTGAGGTTCCCCCCTTTTTATTAATAATGGACTGTTGTGGTTCATGATCCTTGTGATAATACAGATCTATCACCAATGTATATAGTGTATATAGTTACAGTATCTAGACTGTGCTTACAGCGATTGGCTGAGAGCTTAGCCACGCCTACTGTCTGGGCCTTAAAGGGTTGTGTCCCTAGCCAGGTCAGATCATTCCGGACTGGTTGGCCACCTGTGAAGAGCTCCTGTCTTTTGCTAATAAAAGCCTTGGTTTGGATCAACAAGTCTTTGATTCTTTCGACGAGCTCTACAATTTTATTAGCAAAAGACAGGAGCTCGTCACAGGTGGCCGACCAGTCCGGAATGATACGACCTGGCTGGGGACACAACCCTTTAAGGCCCAGACAGTAGGCGTAGCTAAGCTCTCAGCCAATCGCTGTAAGCACAGAGATGGGAGGCTTCAGGGATTGGAATGGGTATCTTGGACACCTGGGCAGGTTCCACGACAGCAGTGGGGAGGTGTCGGGGATCTGAACAGGGACCTCAGGTGCTTGGGCAGTTTCCACGATGGCGGTGGGGAGGCGGTGGCCAATACAAGTATTCTGCACCTTAAATTGGGGTGCAGATCAGATATCTGAAAAATGCTGTTAATCAATACAAATCTGGTCCCTAGCATTTCAGATATTCAGAAATGTACTGTGCTATAAATAATGTAGATTCAACAAACTTCCATCTGCCTCTCAATAAAGTTGTCCATCCTTCTTCAAAATCCATCTTTCTTTTGACTGATCATTTGGTCATATTCCCAAGTATTATTTTATGTCCTTTAATATCACATTTTGTTTTGACAATACTCAGTTGAACCAACTTTCATGTTTCATCATTTACGTGCTACCTAAACATGAATCTTAAAAGAAGGTGGAATTACGGACATACAAACTAAGAGGTTTAATGACAATGTCTTTCCCACAGCCATCAGACTTCTGAATTAACCCCACAACATGCTATTCTGCTGCCCTTACTTGGTGCTAATCGACCTTCCATTTCATTGCAATGCTGTAAAGTATGCATTGCCTGCAAAATATGCTCATTACACAGCTATATGAATGTTAGCAATATCCTGTCTGCTTGCAGAAGAATGCTTCTCATTGTACTGTGTTTTCTGATAAATTAACAAATCTAACTGTTGAAAGTAACTGATAACTCTGAATATTGTCAGAAATAAAACTTCTCACACATGAGTCTCTTTAAAACTGATGACACGACAAGCTTTATTTACAAGTCTGCAGAGTTGGACTCAACTGGCTTCTCACCAGTTAAGCCCCGATACATACAGTGCATTGATTTTTATACCCTTATTGTTTGCCCTTCCCCTTCTTATTAATACTGTTTTAATTGGTTAGTATTACAAAAGCATTCTAAGTATAACTGCATTTTTAATTATCACGTTCGTTACGTACGCTGTGAACTCTACATACACTAAATTCTGTTTCTCACCCTTCTTATCAATCTTTTGTCTCCTGCATGTCTCTCACTATGACCATGAAAAGATAGGTTTAAAAAAACATATTCAGCTGAACCTTTTGTCCTTGGCTGCTAGTAAACTCCCTGTCCGTTCTGGCTTCCCTTTTTATGATTAATCATCACATTTTAACTTAAGTAATTTTAACCTAAATTCTCTATATAACAAATATCAAAGTCACAAACTCCTTATCAAAGCTAGCTTAACCTCTTGTTGCTAACTCTTTGCTCTGTACTCTTCGCCTGCTCCAAACCTCATGTTAAAATATTGGAGGGCTCCTTTCCATAATGCTAAATCTTGATCACTCTTTTAACAATATGTGCTTTCCTTTGGAAGTATAATATTTGCCTTGAATTCTCCAATCTGACCTTTTTCAGGGGTGAATAAAGAGATGTTATATTCAAAAGATGATAATGAAAAGCATGACCCAAATCAAAGACAGTTACCAGTGAAATTCAGAATGAGATGGGGTTGTCCAACCCTAAGGTTTCCTAGGTTTGATGGCTGGTGGATGTCCATTAAATTAATCAGCCAAGCCAAAGCATTTCATTTCAATATAATAATAAAGTAATATTAGGGCATTATGTCAGACAGAAGATGATCTAACTTTCCTTTTGAAAGTTACCAACAAAGTTGATGCTATATTAAGGCAATTACAATACAATTGGACAGGGGCAAGTTGACTGAGTGCATTCAATCATCCCATCAACCTCTTTGTAATATGACTACGCAACCGATGTTTCTGCACATCAAATTGCAGTCATTTGTGTTGCCTTGAATTGTTTGAAAGCTCTCCACTCATGACTGATGATGGCCTATTGCTACTCCTCCGGGACATTTGCTGCAGGTGGCACCCAGTACATGTCTGCAGGAGGTTATCCTTTCTTAAAACTGAATATCCTTTCTTAAAACTGAATTTATCAGTCCTTCTAGTTTGTTCTCATAACAAGTTTATTGTCAGCAGAATGGCTTTTCGAGTCATTGTCACCTTTCTTACCAGTTCTCTCCTTCTGTTCATGCAATTTAATTATACAACAGAACAGCTTTGTAATTCTTAGTTACCTCCACTATACTTCAGCTGTCTTCTCCAATGCATTTTTTCTCACTATTCATCAACCTCTCAGACTCCCTGTAATTACTCAGTCCCCTGGTTATAATGAAAGTTTCTGAGTCCTGCTGCATAAATGAACAGGTGTGCTAGCCAGCACAAATAGCACTTGGAGCATGGCCATTTCTTCAGATTATTAGTGAATGACTGTAGATACCTACAGTATGGATTTATCTGCAGGTTCTCAAGAAAAGCTATTCCTGAGTGACTCAGTGCTTGTAGTTATCATCTGCCATTCCTCTGATCTGTCCATCATAATCCACCTCTGCCTGGTTAGTCAATCCCTTGTGTGCCCCTGCCTCACCCCTCCAACCCTGTCCTCTTTCCACTACTTCAGTCCCAATGAAGAGTTTCAGCTTGAAACACTGACCATTCTTTTTCTTCCACTGATGCTCCTTGACCCTCAGTTCCTCCAATATTTGTACTTGATTTCAGTTTCCAGCATCTCTAGTTTCCTGTGTGTCTTCTTAATTATATCTTATTTTCCTGAGTTTATTGGGACAGGATGAATTCTGCCTTTGATTGACATCTAACTTGGAAATAGAAACATGCAAAGTACATAGTCAGTGGAAATGTTAAATCAGTTGACATTCTGCAAGGAACAGGTCAGCTTAGTGCATTAATCTGCAAAGATGCATGACTGACAGAATCATCCTCAAATCAAAGTGAATAATTATAGACAAAGGAAAATCAGATCAGAGTCTGTTCTCACCCTTACATATCCATACGTTCAAGTCATTTGTATTCACAAGTATAAAACAGTACAGAACAAACATCTTGTCACTGGACATATCAATGGGATAAATCACCATTAGAATGCTTTGACCAATTTTATTTTTCCCCATTGGTTCAAACAAGATAAAGAGGTGAAGAGAATGTCTCTGTACCGTGGAGATTTGAAATGACTGATGCTCGCAAACCAATAAATGGTCTGAATTTTAACATAGAACAATACAGCCCTCAATTTTGTGCCAATATATCCCTTCTTAAAAACTAAACACCCTCCCCACCCCATAATCCTTTATTTTTCTTTCAACTATATGTCTAAGGTCGTAGATGATGCCGGTAAAGGACCCATGATTCGGAGCCGAACAGGAGTGTGGGTATGACAACGGCTCTGTATACGCTAATCTTTGTGAGGTTTTTCAGTTGGTTGTTTTTCCAGACTCTTTTGTGTAGTCTTCCAAAGGCGCTATTTGCCTTGGCGAGTCTGTTGTCTAGAACGCTTCCACCAGCGTTGTCTCCGCTCCATCCTCAACATTCATTGGAGCGACTTCATCTCCAACATCGAAGTACTCGAGATGGCAGAGCCTGACAGCATCGAATCCATGCTGCTGAAGATCAAACTGCGCTGGGTAGTTCATGTCTCCAGAATGGAGGACCATCGCCTTCCCAAGATTGTGTTATATGGCGAGCTCTCCACTGGCCACCGAGACAGAGGTGCACCAAAGAAGAGGTACAAGGACTGCCTAAAGAAATCTCTTGGTGCCTGCCACATTGACCACCGCCAGTGGGCTGATATCGCCTCAAACCATGCATCTTCGGCGGGCAGCAACCTCCTTTGAAGAAGACCGCAGAGCCCACCTCACTTTCAAAAGACAAAGGAGGAAAAACCCAACACCCAACCCCAACCAACCAATTTTCCCTTGCAACCGTGTCTGCCTGTCCCGCATCAGACTTGCCAGCCACAAACGAGCCTGCAGCTGACTTGGATTTTACCCCTCCATAAATCTTCGTCCGCAAAGCCAAGCTAAAGAAAAGAAAGAATATGTCTAAGAGACTCTTAAATGCCCCCAATGTTTTAGCTTCCTCCGGCATCTCTGGCAAAGCATTCCAGGCACCCACAACTCTGTGTGTTAAAAAAGAATACCCCTGATGTCTTTCCAATACAATCATGGAAGAACAAAATCTGGTAGGATATGAGGCAATTTCTCTGTTCAAAATTGCAGTGAACTTCTGGAATAGATTAACTGATCATATATTGTGATCAACTGTTGTCCTTTATGTCTTTTTACATGGAACTTGCATGATTTTTCCATTCTGAAATGTCTTCCGACTGTCCGGGAGTGGCCATTCACACAGGAATGACCAAAACTCCAAATATCTGTATACATCATGAGTTCAGACAGAACACTTGAATTCAGACAGAATTCCTGCGGTAGTTAAGGAGTCCGGACGTCCTAGTCATTAGTACGTTGTTCACGGATCGGCTGCAGTTCAGTTTAGATTCCAGGTGATCCATGAAAATTATTAGGGGTTGAGAAGGTAAAATGTCAGAACTGAAATAAGTCCTTATTCCATTCTGATTTTTTTTTTAAGAAACACTGATTGTGTTCTGGGAAATTGGGAATAATTTCCTGGAATGCAGTGGCTCTGTGGAAAAAAACATTTGTGTGAGAAATAAACTGGTTTTTGGTTATGATGAGATAACAACACAAGAAAGGTGGGAATCTGTCACCACTTAGTATTATTTCCTCGACTCGTTTTGACAGCTAATAAAAATGTGACAGTCTTTCTTTTTTGTGCACAGGGGCTGCCATTTTAGACATCTTACCATTTCTTGCAGGAGTGGGAATTTCATAAATTAATATGCAAGGCAGTGAGATAGGCAGAATGCACTTGCACATTTTTTTCTCCTTGTTAGTTATGCATGCAGTTAATTTTGCACAATGACATTTTCTTCTTGCCCCTCTCAGGTGTTCACTTTCCTCTCTATCCCTTTACTTTGTCATTCAGTAGCAAAATTTTCAACGCTCTTCTCACAATCAACTTCCTTGTGAGATACTTTATGTCAGTTATCCGTTGCATTTTTGCCTCAAATCTTCTTTGGCAGTCTCTCAATGATGATTCATGCCCACTCCAGATGTTTGTGTTCAGAGGTGACTGAAGGAGCTGAGGTGGGAACTATAGCCTCTTCTGTGTAAGGCAGGAGGTGACTGGGTTGGGAGGCAGGAGGTGGCTTTGGGGTGGGAGGGAGAGCATATTAAGGTGGTGTGCTTCTTCTGCCATTTGTGCAGGGCTTCCATGTGCTCACGATGCATGATCTTCAAGTCTCCCAACATCATATTGAAAGCTTCTTTACCACTTTGATTATTCCACATTTAGTGGTCATAAGCCAAGGGATTCCAAGAATCAGGAGTCAGTGGAGATGTTGAAGAATTGCAATATCTCCATCCTTGATCCAGATTCAACCGTGAATCTTTTCCTTTTGCTCACTTGTTAATCACTTCCCATGACAGAGCAAACAAATGGATCAAGGTGCCAGATGAAGTTGTAGAGGTAGGTACAATAATTATATTTAAAACAGATTTTGACAGACATGTGCAGGCAGTTGAGTGGAAAGGTTTGGAGAGATAAAGGCCAAACACAGGTGTATGCAACTAGCTTAGGTAGACAACTTGGTGGGCATGAATGAATTAGGTCGAAGAGTCTATTTCCATGCTGTGAAGCTCTGTCTAATAGAGCATTAATGTCTGGAGTCTGGTGCCTGGCATGCAAATATAGCCTGCCTAATGAAACCAACAATGCCATAGGTTACTACTGGTGGCACTGATGGAATTTGCAATAGAAACCGTCAAGATGGATGAGGGTTCCTTGAGTGGGGAGGGTTTTTTTTAAACTGCAAATTCCAGCTTCTGCAATCTATTGTGTATAGGAGAGCCGATGGATGAAGGCCAAGTGGAATAGGCTGTTAAAGGGATGGCCTGGTCCACCTTGAAGCTCCCTGAGAACACACATCTCTAAGAAACATGTACTTTCAATCTCACTTTGGATAAAACCTTCTCTTCCTCATGGAGGTTGCTCCAGCTGATCATAATGGATTGATGGCAATGTCAGTAGACCCAACTGAACAGTGGGCTGGAATTATTCCTTGGAGGCTTAATATTCTATATTAGGTTGCTTCACCTGGAATAGATGAGAAAGCAGTAGTGAACATTTTGACACTTTTGCAATGAAATGCTTCAGATCCTTTTAGAGATTTTTGAAATCCAACCAGATATGACTGTGGCGACAAATGCTGTTCCTCATTTGTTATCCCTGCAGCTACCATTGGGTGAGGTATGGTGTTTCCACATAAAGAATCAGCAGCTGCCTAATGTTTGGACACAATCTTTGAAGGTAAACTGCTGTGCTTGTCTCTGGGTGATATCATATTATTATCACCTTTTGGAAACCACTTTAATGCAGGTGGGATTTGCACCAGCTCTCAATTCCCAAAAGTTTTTTCTTTTGCTCCAGATTCCAGTGTTTGCAGCTTTTTGTGTTTCCAGTTTACCACCACATTGAGAAATCTCTCCAAAGCGTGCCAACTTTGATGAGGTTTCCTTCAATCTTGATTGATGAGGCCTCTCTATCCAAAAAGTTTTTTTTCCCCCTCCACTGAGCTCCTCTGGATAACAGAGTAGCTAAATCATTCCAGGGAATGAGGTCCTTAATGAAGAGCTCAAGCCAGAAAAATTGGTTATGTATCTTTATTTTTGCTGCATAAAGGACCAGCTGAGTTTCTCCAGCATTGTGTTTTTACTTCATCCACAGTATCTGCAGACTATCGTGTTTTGTAATAAAAGTCCAATCATTGTCTCGAAGTCATAGAGTTTTATAGCATGGCTATTTGCCTACCCAAGCTAGTCCCAGTTGCTTGTGTTCAGGCTACATCCCTCCAGTTCTTTCATGTCTATTTCCCTGTCTAAGTGTATACAATTTCTGAGAACCTTGGAACAGCAGTTGTTCAAATTATGCTTTATTTCAGTCAAAGGAAGTCAGAGTGAGCAGAACTTTAGTGTGATGAATGAGTGGGAGAG